>NC_053492.1:470697326-470809826 GCF_905171775.1 Rana temporaria | reverse complement strand
AGAATTTACAGGTTACCACTTTGAATTTATAGAAGAAGGTCGGGTGCTGGAATTAGTGCCCATGATCTGATGTTCGCGCCGATACCTCACATGTGTGGGACGATCACTGTTTGCGTACGTGCATGCGGGACCGACATGCCCGTTCGCCTTTGCTTGCAAGTTTGGGGGATGTGTGTACGTTAAAAAAAAATGTTTTTTTTTTATTATTTATTAATTTATTTATTATTTTTGCAGTGTTGCTTAATTTCTTTATTTTTTTTTATCACTTTTATTGCTGTCACAAAGAATGTAAACATCCCTTGTGACAGCCATAGGCAGTGACAGGTCCTCTTTATGGAGGGGTCATTGTCTATAAAACCCCAAATCCCCCCTCAACCCTAAAAAAGCATTCAAAGCGCCAAGATCTGCGTTTTTAAAAGCTTTCGATTTTTTTTTTAAATGGCGCCGTTGATATCCAGGTAAACCGGAAGTGATGTCAGGTCATCGCATTTGGGTTGCCACAGCCAAGAACAGATCAATACTGATCCGAGCTTTGTTCGGGTGTCCAGTCAGCGGGCTGGTCGCTCTGGTCTTCCGGTGGAAGGGGGGGGGGGGGAGGGGGCGCGTTTCCTCCTGCTGCTTGTAAAAGCATTCCGGTGGCTAGTTAGCCGCTAGGATTGCTTTTACAAGAGAACCGAACGCTGTTGTTCTGTCGAAGTGCCCCCCGTGACAGAACCGCACTCCAGGTGAGTTGCTGATCAGCTGGAGTGACGTGACCAGGGCGCAAGCGCACAACGTAGGAGGTATCGCTTGATGGGAGATACCATTTCACGGGCACAATTAAAACCTATACAAATAGCGGGGGGAGACCTGTTTGTATAGGTTTCAATTGTGCCCGTGAAGTGGTATCTCCCATCGAGCGATACCTCCTACAATGTGCGCATGCGCCATGGCAAATCAGCGGTTGTGCTATGACGTACGGCGCATCCGCAGTTTGTCCTGGGCACTATTCGATGGGGGGCCACTTCTTAACAGAACACCGGCTCTAAAAAAAATGGTGCAGGCTGCATCCCAGTATAACCACCAAAAATCCAGAAACGTACTGGAATCTCACTGGTCATATACATATACTGATGGATATACAGTATACTGTTTATATATAAATATCTATATATATCTATATATATATACGCACACCATATATACACATTAAGGGGCAGATCCACATACATCTGCGCCGGGCGCAGCGTATGTCAGATACGCTATGCCGCTGTAACTTACTTTGAGTTGGTTTGAATCCTCAACGAATTTGCGCCATAAGTTATGGCAGCGTAGTGTATCTCTCGCGGCGTAAGGGCGCGGAATTCAAATTGGGCGGGTAGGGGGCATGTTTCATTTAAATGAAGCGCGTCCCCGCGCCGAACGAACTGTGCATGCGCCGTCCCTAAAATTTCCTGCCGTGCATTGCACTAAATGACGTCGCAAGGACGTCATTGGTTTTGACGTGGACGTAAATTACGTCCAGACCCATTCACGGACGACTTACGCAAACAACGTAACATTTTCAAAATTATACGCGGGAACGACGGCCATACTTAACATTGAGTACGCCACCATATAGCAGCTTTAACTATACGCCGGAAAAAGCCGAACGGAAACGGCGTAAAAAAATGCGACGGCCGCTCGTACGTTCGTGGATCGTCGAAAATAGCTAATTTACATACTCAATGCGGAATACAACGGAAACGCCACCTAGCGGCCGCAGAAAAATTGCATCTAAGATCCGACGGCGTACTAAGGTGTACGCCTGTCGGATCTAACACAGATGCCGTTGTATCTTGTTTTGTGGATACCAAAACAAATATACGACGTGCAAAATTTGAAATTACGCGGCGTATCAAGTGATACGCCGGCATAATTTCTTTTTAGGATCTGGCCCTAAATATTTATAAGTATATTAGTAAATTGCATATATATATATACACACATACGCATTGATATCGATAAAAACAATCAAATCTGGAAACAATCAAAAGTAGACATGTGCAATTTGTTTCATTACACATTTTTTATTTTTTTTTACGAATTTCAACAAATTCATTAATTCTGAAATTCGGTAATTAGAAAAAACGAAAATCTGAAGTAATAACTAGCTAATAATAACTTAAGTATTACTAACTATTAAATTATAGGTATTGGAATTTCCTTTCAAATTTGGCTGTTAGTGAAAGTAAGGAATACACATTTATCCAAAGTTATGAATTATCCAAAATAAAAAATGCTGCATTTAAATGAACGTAACAAATGAATAATAATAAATAACAATAATAATGATTTTTTTATTATTATTATTTACTGTATATATATTATTTGGATAATTCGTAACTTCGGATAAATTCGTATTGGTTACGTTCACTAACAGCCATGCTTGAAAGGAAATTCCAATACCTATAATTTAATAGTTAGTTATTGTTAGTTAGTTACCGTATTTATCGGCGTATACCACGCACTTTTTTGCCCTGAAAATCAGGGCAAAATCGTGGGTGCGCGGTATATGCCGATACCCGCTTTCCCGCGCCGAGTTTTGAATACTGCGCCGACATATACAGAGCGCAGTACACTCGGGTATAGTCGGGCAGTCTCGGCTCCTTCCGCGCTCACGTCCTGGACGTACAGGACGTCAGCGCGAGAGTTGCCGAGCCTGCCCGACTATACACGAGTGTACTGCGCTCTGTATATGTTAGCGCAGTATTCAAACTCGGTGCAGGAAACGAGCGGGGAGGACGTGAGGATGCCGCAGAAGGACGCCGGTCCCGACGAAGCCGCAGACGGACGCTGGACCCGACGAAGAGGACACCGAAGCCGCAGAAGGACCCGTACCCGACGAAGAGGACCCCCGAAGCCGCAGACGGACGCCGGACCCGACGAGGCCGCCGATGGACGCCGCGCAAGACACCAAAACTGTAAGTACAAAAAAAATGTTTCCACAGGAAACGGGGCAACTTTAGGGGTGCGCGGTATACGCGGTGAGCGCGTTATACCACGATAAATACGGTAGTTATTATTTCGAATTTTCGTTCTTTTGAATTTTTGGATTTTCTTTCTTATTTTTTGGATTTTCCAATTTACGAATTTCGAAAATTTACAAATCCGGCCTATTCCCTCCGCCGTGTGTCTCCTCTTCAGCCAAAGCACTAGGCGTCCAATAAGATTGCCTGACGCTTTGGCCAATCGGGAAACAGATCTCACAGACCTGCCTCCTGATTGGCGGGGAGGAAATTTAAAGGTGATAATAAAGAAAAATGATTTACTATGGCTCTGAGGCCTCCCTTTTTTGAAAAAACACCCCGCCACATTGGAATCCATAGTCCGGTGCCACTAATGTGTAGATCAGGGTGGCGGACACATGGATAGGGGGGGGTGGTGCCTGTGCACCCTCTATGGACGGGCCGCCACCGCCTGTCCTGTCAATGAAGAGAACCTGTCTAAAGCTGGTCCATTTATAGTGGATGGGGAAATCCTCCCCACTGAGCTATTGTATTCTGACAGCAGGGAGACTCCTCCTCTGTCAGAATACACAGATCAGCGCTGCAGTCTATTGCCTGCAGTGCTGATTGAACGCCCATGATTTGACAGGGCAGTTGAACAGATGTCTATATTTCAGTGGCCACACATGGTTTGAATATTGACTGTTCCCTGCTGAATAGGCCGGATTTCCACCCATCTTTGGCCACCTTAAGATACACAGACCTTCTGGGGGGGAGGGGGCATTATTAGTAGCAGCCAGTAATTCCATGTTGTAGGGATGATATAATAGAGATGAGAGGGGACGGTAACTAGAGAACTGGAGATCATTATCTGCAGATTTGCACACTGACTAGACGTGTCTAATTTATCAAAGTCCAGCTGAGAACTGCAATTAATTAGGCCAATCAGAGTCCCCGGCTGCGTCATCTGAATACCCCAGAGACCCCCCTCATTATCACCTGTCACCACAGATGTTTGTTTTGAGGATTCAAAACAAAGATACGACGCGGGAAATTTGAAAGTACGCCGGCGTATCAGTAGATACGCCGGCGTACTCGCTTTGTGGATCTGCCCCTTAATGTTACAAATTTAAATTTAATTTATATTAATTCACACATCTACCCATCTACTCTTGGTCCGGCCCCCGGGTCCAATATATGAACCCATTGCGGCCCTTGAGTCAAAAAGTTTGCCCACCCCTGGGCTAGTCTATAGCTTAGTGAAGAATGGGTCTGGAAATGCCAACCAGAGCTATCGCAGGGCAGGTGTAGACTCCTGTGGGGGAAGATGAGTTTGAAACCTGGATGAATCAGGCCCTCCAGGCCATGGAAGAGTAGAGTATTTCAGAGGCTGTGAAACGGCAACGACTAATGCCGTGTACACACGACCGGTTTTCGGGTTCTGAAAAATGACGTTTTTTTTTTAATGTCATTAAAAACGATGGTGTGTGGGCTCCAGAGCATTTTTCACGATCTAAAAAATGGGCATTAAAAATTTCGCAACGTTTTTAACGTTGTCGTTTTTAAGGTTGCAAAAAATTGTCGTGTGTGGGCTTTAACGAAGTGAAAAAATGCGCATTTTCAGAAGCAAGTTATGAGACGGGAGCGCTCGTTCTGGTAAAACTAGCGTTCATAATGGAGTAAGTACAATTATCACGCTGTAACAGACAGAAAAGCGCAAATCGTCTTTTACTAACACGGAATCAGCAAAAGCAGCCCCAAGGGTGGCGCCATCCGTATGGAACTTCCCCTTTATAGTGCCGCCGTACGTGTTTTGTACGTCACCGCGCTTTGCTAGAGCATTTTTTTCTAGACCTTTAAAAACGTCATTTTTTTGAAAAACGGTCGTGTGTACGCGGCATTAGTGAGAGCCCTTGAGGTCCAATGTGATCTGTAATCTGAGGATGGGCTTGTTTGGAAACTCCCTATTGGAGGTTGTCTGTTATTGGAAGAGCCTGAGCCAATCATCAGACAGCAGCAAAGGACTGTGGGGGAGGAGATAAAAATCCAGAGGAACTAGGCCAGAGCCTCTTTTTGCCTGCACCCCATCAGGAGAGCATCTCCTGCACTCTATGTGTGTGTGTGGAATCGTGGCATACCAAGGCGAGCACAGCCTGCAACTCCAGCCCAGAGGAACAGATTTTTCATGCAGCTCCAGCCCAGAGGAACAGATTGTTCATGCAGCTCCATCCCAGAGGAACAGATTGTTCATGCAGCTCTAGCCCAGAGGAACAGATTGTCCATGCTAAAGAAGGACACCCTGAAACAGCTCAAGGACTGAATGCCACTGCGACACACCTGCATCTAAGATCGATCGATTGCTCAGGGGAGGACCGCTGACTGTGTACAGGATTTTGGTGAGGGGGCTTTGCCCAGGAACCTTTAATGCTTTTCATAGAATACCACGTCCAGATATTGTCCACAGAGCTCCTACATTGCCGGTGAAGATAATAAAACATTACCGCGGTTGCTCTTAAAGGGGACACACCACAGGTATTGATATCATTTCACTGGGTGTGTTCTAGAGGTATCGTAGGCTGGCCTGGGGTTCCCCTTTAGCCACAGCATCCCACACACACCACAAGTTATTGGGGAGTCTATTTAATCTGTACATATTGTTACCTTTTGCTTTCGTTGTTTGTATAGAGTTCCCGACTGTTTTCTTTAAACTTTTCAACCAAGTCCCGGGTACTTACACAGGTCCTGGCTGACTAATGTTAACCTGAACTTTACTTTTCTTCAAGTAAACTACAAGAAGAACTGTGTTGTGTATTCCTGAGGAGTTATTCCATTAACCACTTAAGGACCCCTTCACGCCGATATACGTCGGCAGAATGAAACAGCTGGGCACATCAACTTACCTGTATCTGTCTCTTTAAGCCCAGCCGTGGGGTCCGAAGCTCCGTGACCGCGCCCGCGGGACACGATCGCCGCCGGTGTCCCGTGATCGGTCACCGCAGCAGAAGAACGGGGAGAGGTGAGTGTAAACACACCTTCCCTGTTCTTCGTTGTGGCAGTGTCATTGATCGTCTGTTCCCTGATATAGGGAACGACGATCACTGACGTCACACGTCCAGCCCAGCCCCCCTGCAGTTAGAAACACATATAAGGTCACACTTGACCCCTACAGCGCCCCCTAGTGGTTACCTCCTAAACTGCAATTGTCATTTTGCTGTGCAAATGACACTGGGGTAGATTCAGCAAGCAATTACGCCTGCGTATCCATAGATACGCAGCGTAATTGCTAAGTAGCGCCGGCGTATCAACTTTCTGTATTCAGAAAGCTCGATACGCCGACTGTAGCCTAAGATACGACTAGCATAAGGCTCTTATGCCGTCGTATCTTAGGGTGCATTCTGACGCTGGCCGCTAGGTGGCGTTCCCGTAGTTGTCAGCGTAGAGTATGCAAATTGCATACTCACGCCGATTCACAAACGTACGCGCGCCCGGCAGTCGTGTTTTACGTCGTTTGCGTTCGTCGCTTTCGTCGTAAGGCTGCTCCTGCTATTAGGAGGCGCAGCCAATGGTAAGTATAGACGTCGTTCCCGCGTCGCGATTTTCTAAATTTACGTTGTTTGTGTAAGTGGATCGTGAATGGCGCTGGACGCCATTTACGTTCACGTCGAAGCAAATGACGTCCTTGCGATGTCATTTACCGCAATGCACGTCGGGAAATTTTCCCGACGGAGCATGCGCAGTACGTTCGGCGCGGGAACGCGCCTAATTTAAATGATCCACGCCCCCTACGGGATCATTTAAATTACGCGCGCTTACGCCGGCCCCTTTTACGAAACGCCGCCACAAATTACGGAGCAAATGCTTCGTGAATGAAGCGTAGCTCCAGTAATTTACAGAGGCGTAGCGTAAAAACGGTACGCTGCGCCGCCGTAGCAGTGCGCGCCCCTACCTGAATCTACCCCAATGGTCCCAAAAATGTGTCAAAAGTGTCCGAAGTGTTCGTCATAATGTCGCAGTCACGAAAAAAAATCGCTGATTAGTAGTAAAAAAAATGTATTAATAAAAATGCCATAAAACGATCCCCTTTTTTGGAAACGCTATAAATTTTGCGCAAACCAACCGATAAACGTTTATTGCGATTTTTTTTACCAAAAAAAAGGAAAAATACGTATCGGCCTAAACTGAGGAAAAGATATGTTTTTATATATTTTTGGGGGATATTTATTATAGCAAAAAGTAAAAAATATTGCATTTTTTTCAAAATTGTCGCTCTATTTTTATAGCGCAAAAAATAAAAACCGCAGAGGTGTTCAAATGCCACCAAAAGAAATCTCTATTTGTGGGAAAAAAAGGACGCCAATTTTGTTTGGGAGCCAAGTCGCACGACCGCGCAATTGTCAGTTAAAGCGACGCAGTGCCGAATCGCAAAAAGGGGCTAGGTCCTTTACCTGCATAATGGTCCGGGTCTTAAGTGGTTAATTACATTGCTAGGTGTGCCAGAGGAGCCTTGTTGAAGCACCGGTGTTGGCCTTTGCTGATCCATCTTAACCTTATGGATTGCACGTGGATTAGGGTTGCCACCTTTTCTTCAAGCCAAACCCGAACACTTTAGTGGCGCATGGCACCCCAACCACGGTGCGATTTTTCCCGCAATTGTCATCCGACAAATCGCGGCAAAATCGCGTAAACAGAATTGTGGGATGCCTGTCACCCAAAAGAAGTTTTGCTTCGTGATTGGGGTGCCATTATCCCCTCCTATTACAAATCCTCCTCCCTCCAATACCCCCATGACAGCCGACAGGGGGTATCACGGGGGCCCAGCACACAGGGGGGGGGGGCCGGACAGCAGGGGGTTCAGAAGGCGGGCATTGGGGGGACAATTACAGAGATTGGGGGTGCAAATACAGAGGAGGGGGGTAATTACAGAGATGGGGCAATTACAGAGGAGGGAGTGCAAATACAGAGGAGGGGGCAATTAGACAGACAGAGATGATAGAAGACAGATGAGACAGGCAGAGAAGACAGAAGAGACAGGCAGAGATGATAGAAGACAGAGGAGACAGACAGAGATGACAGAGGACAGAGGAGGGGGCAATTAGACAGACAGAGATAATAGAAGACAGATGAGACAGGCAGAGATGACAGAAGACAGAAGAGACAGACAGAGATAATAGAAGACAGATGAGACAGGCAGAGATGACAGAAGACAGAAGAGACAGACAGAGATAATAGAAGACAGATGAGACAGGCAGAGATGATAGAAGACAGATGAGACAGGCAGAGATGATAGAAGACAGGAGAGACAGGCAGAGATGATGGGGACAGATGAGACAGGCAGAGAAGACAGAAGAGACAGGCAGAGATGATAGAAGACAGGGGAGAGACAGGCAGAGATGATGGGGACAGATGAGACAGGCAGAGATGATAGAAGACAGATGAGACAGGCAGAGATGATAGAAGACAGATGAGACAGGCAGAGAAGACAGAAGAGACAGGCAGAGATGATAGAAGACAGAGGAGACAGACAGAGATGACAGAGGACAGAGGAGGGGGCAATTAGACAGACAGAGATAATAGAAGACAGATGAGACAGGCAGAGATGACAGAAGACAGAAGAGACAGACAGAGATAATAGAAGACAGATGAGACAGGCAGAGATGATAGAAGACAGATGAGACAGGCAGAGATGATAGAAGACAGGAGAGACAGGCAGAGATGATGGGGACAGATGAGACAGGCAGAGAAGACAGAAGAGACAGGCAGAGATGATGGGGACAGATGAGACAGGCAGAGAAGACAGAAGAGACAGGCAGAGATGATAGAAGACAGGGGAGAGACAGGCAGAGATGATGGGGACAGATGAGACAGGCAGAGATGATAGAAGACAGATGAGACAGGCAGAGATGATAGAAGACAGATGAGACAGGCAGAGATGATGGAGGACAGATGAGACAGGCAGAGATGATAGAAGACAGATGAGACAGGCAAGATGATAGAAGACAGATGAGACAGGCAGAGATGACAGAAGACAGATGAGACAGGCAGAGATGATAGAAGACAGATGAGACAGGCAGAGATGACAGAAGACAGATGAGACAGGCAGAGATGACAGAAGACAGATGAGACAGGCAGAGATGATAGAAGACAGATGAGACAGGCAGAGATGACAGAAGACAGATGAGACAGGCAGAGATGATAGAAGACAGATGAGACAGGCAGAGATGATAGAAGACAGAGGAGACAGGCAGAGATGATAGAAGACAGATGAGACAGGCAGAGATGATAGAAGACAGATATGACAGGCAGAGATGCTGATGAGACAGGCAGAGATGATAGAAGACAGATGAGACAGGCAGAGATGCTGATGAGACAGGCAGAGATGATAGAAGACAGATGAGACAGGCAGAGATGATAGAAGACAGATGAGACAGGCAGAGATGATGGAGGACAGATGAGACAGGCAGAGATGCAGATGAGACAGGCAGAGATGATGGGGACAGATGAGACAGGCAGAGATGATAGAAGACAGATGAGACAGGCAGAGATGATAGAAGACAGAAGAGACAGGCAGAGATGATAGAAGACAGAAGAGACAGGCAGAGATGATAGAAGACAGATGAGACAGGCAGAGATGATAGAAGACAGATGAGACAGGCAGAGATGATAGAAGACAGATGAGACAGGCAGAGATGATAGAAGACAGATGAGACAGGCAGAGATGATAGAAGACAGATGAGACAGGCAGAGATGATAGAAGACAGATGAGACAGGCAGAGATGATAGAAGACAGATGAGACAGGCAGAGATGATGGGGACAGATGAGACAGGCAGAGATAATAGAAGACAGATGAGACAGGCAGAGATGATAGAAGACAGAGGAGACAGGCAGAGATGATAGAAGACAGAGGAGACAGGCAGAGATGACAGAAGACAGATGAGACAGGCAGAGATGATGGGGACAGAAGAGACAGGCAGAGATGACAGAAGACAGATGAGACAGGCAGAGATGATAGAAGACAGAGGAGACAGGCAGAGATGATGGGGGCAGATGAGACAGGCAGAGATGATAGAAGACAGAGGAGACAGGCAGAGATGACAGAAGACAGATGAGACAGGCAGAGATGATAGAAGACAGAGGAGACAGGCAGAGATGATGGGGGCAGATGAGACAGGCAGAGATGATGGGGGCAGATGAGACAGGCAGAGATGATGGGGGCAGATGAGACAGGCAGAGATGATAGAAGACAGATGAGACAGGCAGAGATGATAGAAGACAGATGAGACAGGCAGAGATGATAGAAGACAGAGGAGACAGGCAGAGATGACAGAAGACAGATGAGACAGGCAGAGATGCTGATGAGACAGATGCTGTGGGATGAGGCAGGCAGCGTTGGGATGAGTGAAGGTCAGGTTGGTCTCCTCCTCTTCCTCCTCCTCCTCCTCCTCTGGTCCTCGCTCTCCCTCCCATCTTCCCCGGGAATTTCTCCATCCTCCGGCTCCTGCAGCATCCTTCCCTCCACTCCCTCCTTACCCCGTCCCCCTCCCTCCTGCCCCCGCACCGCTCCGTCCGTCCATCCATCCATCCGTCTGTGTCTGTATGTATGTATGTGTGTGTGTGTGTGAGGACGGTGTGACACCGCGGTGTGCCATTGTCAGTCTGCGTGTTTGTTTACCTCAGTGTATGGTGTCAGTGTATGCGATGTGATATACTCTGTGTGTATACAGTGTGTGTGTGTACGGGGTGTATACAGTGTGTTTATCTGTACATACAATACGTGTGTGTGCAGTGTATTTGAGCGCGGTGTGTATATATGAGCGCGGTGTGTATATATGAGCGCGGTGTGTACATATGAGCGCGGTGTGTATTAATGAGCGCGGTGTGTATATATGAGCGCGGTGTGTACATATGAGCGCGGTGTGTATTAATGAGCGCGGTGTGTACATATGAGCGCGGTGTGTACATATGAGCGCGGTGTGTATATATGAGCGCGGTGTGTTTGCGTCCCCCGTCGGTGTCAGGCGGCGTCGTGCGCTGCATGCGCGTTGGTGCGTGTGACAGGCGTGTGTGTCTGTCCCCCCCCTCATGTCACGCACACCGGCACACACGTGTGACCGCACAGCCATGGAGTGCGGCGCGGGGCGCAGGCCCCAGGGGTGTGAGGGCCCCGAGCCCCAGGTGGGGGTATGATTCTCTGCTGGGTTCTGCCTCTCACAGCTTGGATTTGCCCCTGGATTGGGCAGATTGCTCCCGACTTCGGTCATGTCCCCTCCGGCGTCTGCGGCCAGCGAGAGCAGCACCGCGTCCGTACCGCGAGAGGAGCCCGAGGCCGTGCGGGAACTGGTGAGCTACCTACCTCTCTGTATATATGTACTGACTACCTACCTGTCTATATATATTGACCACCCACCTGTTTGCTATATATACCACCTACCTAACTCTGTATACTACCTTACTACCTATTTATGTCACCTACCACGCACCTACCTACCTCTATATTTCATCTATATTTCTATACCATAAGAACTTATTTTTTGCGCTATAAACAAAAATAGAGCGACAATTTTGAAAAAAATGCAATATTTTTGACTTTTTGCTATAATAAATATCCCCCAAAAACATATATAAAAAACATTTTTTTTCCTCAGTTTAGGCCGATACGTATTCTTCTACCTAATTTTGGTAAAAAAAAATCGCAATAAGCGTTTATCGATTGCTTTGCGCAAAATTTATAGCGTTTACAAAATAGGGGATAGTTTTATTATTTTATTTTTTTTACTACTAATGGCGGCGATCATCGATTTTTTTTCGTGACTGCGACATTATGGCGGACTCTTCGGACAATTTTGACACATTTTTGGGACCATTGTCATTTTCACAACAAAAAATGCATTTAAAGTGGAGTTCCACCCATAAATATAACATTACATCAGTAGTTTTAAAAAAATGTCATTAGTCCTTTACAAATTTTTTTTTTTTTTTTTAGATGCCTTCAAAGTGTTGTTGCTAGGCAGAATAGTTAATCTTCCCACTTCCTGCACCTAGGTGCTTAATGCTTCCTAACCTACACCGCACAGACTCCTGGGAATGTAGTGGGTGTAACTTTCCAGGAGTCTGTGCACTCCCCAGTCTCAAAGAATCATGTGACTTGGACAGTACAGGTGCTGAAACCTGATCTGACACTGCTTGTGCAGCACTGAGCATGTGCGAGATCTGCAAGGCTGAAATCCAGGAAGTCATACAGTCTGGCTTCATGATGCCCACACTTAAGATGGCCCCAGTCAATTTCTATTTTATAAAGTGTCTAAATGCTGTAACAACCTAACAAAACGGACCTTAGTTTACAGACTAACTTTACTAGAATACATTAAGCTTGTGTATTACAGGGGTATTTATATTTAAAAAGTGAAATTGTGGCCGGAACTCCGCTTTAAATTGCATTGCTTATTGTGAAAATGACCGTTGCAGTTTGGGAGTTAACCACAGGGGGCGCTGTAGGAGTTAGAGTTCACCTAGTGTGTGTTTACAACTGTAGGGGGGTGTGGCTGTAGGTCTGACATCATCGATCGAGTCTCCCTATAAAAGGGATCACTCGATCGATGCAGCCGCCACAGTGAAGCACGGGGAAGCCCCGTTCTTTAGCTCCTGGGAGCGGTCGTGAGGGGGCGGCTAGAAACGAATAGCCGCGCCCCCGTCCCGGATCGCTCCTGAAGCCACGGAAACCGCCGCATGTACGTCCCTGCCTAGACCCACGTCTAGGCAGGGACGTACAGGTACGCCAATGTGGCTGTCCGTGCCATTCTGCCGACGTATATGTACATGCGGCGGTCCGCAAGTGGTTAAACTTGTAAACACCGAGTCTGAAAAACAGCCAAGGTCCTTAAGTGGTTAAAGGATAATTATACAAATAACCATTACTATTCCTTTATATTGGCTTCTGAAATGTACAAATGTAGCAATTTAGAAATCAGATGAAAGGTTTATCACTGGGGAACACTTTTTGAGAGATAAAAAAAAGTGCATTTTATATACAACTCTGTAGATCAGACCAAAGATGAGGAGGAAAGAGGGACATTGTTGCGAATCAGGGACAGTTGAAAGCTGTGTACCACTGAATCCCACCTACCTACTAATCTCTGTATACATCATACCTCTGTATACTATATATCAAACTATGTACTGTATATACTCGAGTATAAGCCGAGTTTTTCAGCACTTTTTTTGTTCTGAAAATGCCCCCCTCGGCTTATACTCGAGTCACCTTTTTCTTCTCCCGGACTTTGGGGACCCGGTACCGGCCGGCCGTAGGTCCTCTGGACCCCAAACACACATGGACCTTGGCACACATGTAGGCCCACTCTTCCTCTACAAGTGTGCAAAGTTTGTTGTCCGGGGGACCTACGGCCGGGGAGCACCGATTTTCCAAATCCGGGCACCCCTTCCATAGACACCCATGTTAAACAGTAATTTCTCTGGTGACTTTGGGGACCCAGTACCGGCCAGTCATAGGTTCCCTGGACCCAGGGCCGGCCTTAGGTGTTCAGGCGCCCTGTGCGAGATAATCCTGTGGCGCCCCCCCCCCCCCAAATGGCCCCTGTAAATTCAAGTATAGGGTGGTATTGGGACCGCTGGGGCAATATAGGGCAGGTTGGGGTGATATAGGGCAGGCTGGGGTGGCATAGGGCAGGATGGGGTGGTATAGAGCAGGGTGTGGTGGCATAGGTCAGGTTGCGGTAGCATAGGGCAGGTTGGGGTGGTATAGAGCAGGGTGCAGGGATGGACTGGCCATAGGGACTACAGGGAGTTTCCCGGTGGGCCGATGGCTCAGTGGGCCGTTTTTTAAAACAGAGATGCTGCTTGGAGGACTTTTTCTAATGCCCTGGCAGCACCCCAGTGTGAAAGCACTCAGGCTTTCACACTGGGACTGCAGCGGAAGCGTTTTTCAGTCGCTTTACAGGCGCTATTTTTAGCCCAAAAGTGCCTAAAAAACTCCTCAGTGTAAAAAGGGGTCCTACACTCACCCCCTCTCTTTTACACTCACTCTCTTTTTCATACACTCACCCCCCTCTCTCACCCACCCCCTCTCACCCACTTTCCCTCAACCCTCCCTCTCTCTCTCATTCCCCTCTCTCTCACCCTCTCATGACATACAATAATGGATGTAGGGGCCTTTTGGTGGGCGTGATTTTTGGGGGGGTTGGGGGCAGCATTTTATTGAATTAAAGTGGGCCAGTCTGGATTAAGTCCAGGGCCAAATTTTTGTCCCAGTCCAGCCCTGGCAGGGTGTGGTGGCATAGGTCAGGTTGTGGTAGCATAGGGCAGGTTGGGGTGGCATAGGGCAGGTTGCGGTGGCATAGGGCAGGTTGCGGTGGCATAGGGCAGGTTGCGGTAGCATAGGGCAGGTTGCGGTAGCATAGGGCAGGTTGGGGTGGTATAGGGCAGGTTGTGGTGGCATAGGGCAGGTTGGGGTGGCATAGGGCAGGTTGCGGTGGCATAGGGCAGGCTGGGGCTTGAGCGCCCCCCACCTCTGTGGCGCCTGGGTGAACTGCACCCCATCTAGGATCGGCCCTGATGTGACTCACATTCTGTGAGTTGTGTGTGCCGCAGGGCGCCCCCTGTTGCCCATGGCGCCCTGTGCAGCCGCACAGCTCGCACACCCCAAAGGCCGGCCCTGCCTGGACCCGGACCTTTGCACACATGTAGCCCCATTTCTCCTCTATAAGTGTGCAAAGCTTGTTGTCTGGGGGACCTACGGCCGGGGAGCACCAATTTTTCAAAGCCGGGCACCCCTTCCATGGACTCCCATGTTTAGTAATGGGCACAGTGAGGCATGCATACTCGAGTCAATACGTTTTCCCAGTTATTTGTGGTAAAATGAAGTGCCTCGGCTTATACTCGAGTATATACGGTACATCATCTACCTATCTACAGTCTATTTATCCAACAACCCACCTCCCTCTGTATATCATCTACCTACCTTTGTCCACCTGCACTTGTTTCTGTATATCACCTAAATCTGTAACCACCCTTGTATACCCCCTAGCTGAACTTAATTCTGTATACTACCTACCTATCTCTGTATACATAACCTACAGTGCCTTGATAAAGTATTCATACCCCTTGAAATTTTCCACATGTTCCCATGTTCCCACCAAAAACGTAAATGTATTTTATTGGGATTGTATGTGATAGACCAACACAAAGTGTCACATAATTGTGACGTGAAATGAAAATGATACAAATAAATATGTGAAAAGTTAGGGGGGGGGGGTACATTTGTATGGCGCCCCCCACGGAGTCAATATTTTGTAGAGCCCCCTTTCTCTACAAGTCTTTTTGGGGATGTCTCTACCAGCTTTGCACATCTAGAGAGGGACATTTCTGCCCATTCTGTAAAATATCTCAAGCTCTGTCAGATTGGATGGAGAGCGTCTGTGATCAGCGATTTTCAGGTCTTGCCACAGATTCTCAATGGGATTTAGGTCTGGACTGTGACTGGGCCATTCTAACACATGAATAGGCTTTGATCTAAACCATTCCATTGTAGCTCTGGCTGTACTTTAGGGTCGTTGTCCTGCTGGAAGGTGAACTCCCCCCTCCCCCCCCGGTCTCAAGTCTTTTGCAGACACTTTTCTTCTAAGATTGTCCTGTATTTGGCTCTATCCATCTTCTCGTCAACTCTGACCAGCTTCCTTGTTCCTGCTGAAGAAAAGCATCCCCACCACATGATGCTGCCACCACCATGTTTCACGGTGTGGATGGTGTGTTCAGGGTCATGTGCAGTGTTAGTTTCCCCCCACACATTGGGCCAGATTCAGAGAAGAGATACGACGGCGTATCTCCTGATACGCCGTCGTATCTCTAAGATACAATTGTCGTATCTATGCGCCTGATTCATAGAATCAGTTACGCATAGATAGCCATAAGATCCGGCAGGTATAACTTGTGTTACACCGTCGGATCTTAGGCTGCAATTCTAGGCCGGCCGCTAGGTGGCGAGGCCATTGCGGTCGGCGTAGAATATGCAAATGACTAGTTACGGCGATTCACGAACGTCCGCGATGCCCGTCGATCAAAATTTACGTTGTTTCCGTAGCGATACGCATCGTAAAGTTAAGGCTGCCTCCTAGGTGGTCTACCAATGTTAAGTATGGCCGCCGTTCCCGCGTCTAAATTTAAATTTCACGTCCTTTGCGTAAGTCGTCCGTGAATGGCGCTGGACGCCATTTACATTAACGTCAAACCAATGACGTCCTTGCGACGTCATTTAGCGCAATGCACGTTGGGTAATTTGACGGACGGAGCATGCGCAGTACGCTCAGCGCGGGAAAGGGAAATTTAAATGGTGCCCGCCCCATTTGAATTAGGCGGGCTTGCGCCGGGCGGATTTACGCTACACCGCCGCAAGTTTACAGGTAAGTGCTTTGTGAATCAGGCACTTACGCTGTAAACCTGCGGCGGTGTAACGGAAATGGGATACGTTACGCCGCCGCTGCGCAGCGTAATTCTTTCTGAATCTGGCCCATAGAGTTTTGCTTTTAGTCCAAAAAGTAAAATTTTGGCGTCATGTGACCAGAGCACCTTCTTCCACATGTTTGCTGTGTCCCCTCCCCCACATGGCTTCTCACAAACTGCAAACAGGACTTCTTATGTCTTTCTTCTTGTCACTGTAGCGCTACCCCCGAAGGAGCCGCTGGTTGATTTGGGGATCGGCCTACTAAGTTACCCTGGCAGTGTCTAGGGGTGTAACAGTGAGAATAGCAACAGTGAGTGGAGGTCCAGACATTCAATAAAAGGTTTCAATGCTTTATTGCCCAGGCCAAACACGGCCAACATCAACACAATTTAGGGAGATCAAAGTTGATAAAGGAAGAAGAAGAGAACCATGCGGTATCAGCAGAGGCGGCTCTAGACTTTGTGAGTCCCACACACTGACCTCCTGAAAGGCAAATTAGGCAATCGCGCGAGGCCTTATTGTGGGCGAGGCCTAAGGCGATCGCCTAATTTGCCTAATTAAAGAGCTGCCTCTGGGTATCAGGCCTGGATATAGAACCGAGCAATACACTGCTCTGCATTGAACCAATTTGGTTACACGTCGCCACTCTACCCTGAGTGGGTGAAGTGCCCCCGGACAGACCCCTATGATAGGCCTGGCAGCCGAGGTGTCACTTAGGATAATACTGGGAGGAACGGGCCTCTCACACAGACCTGTCTCTAGGGCCACGGGCCAATTTCAATAGAGGACTTGGGTGAATAAGGAAAAGAGAATCCTCCCAGTAATCTTTTCTATGAATGGTCCCCGGGTGACAGCAAGCATACCTGTCAGTGGTCCGGGCACCCGATCCCAGGCTGGGATTCTGTCAATAGGCCTTGGAACCCAGTGGGACGCTGAGGTCCCTTCTCTCATCAGGATGAGGCTCGCTGCAGAGTTCAGCTTTGGCCAGGTGGGCCGCGCCGGCGGGGTCCATGGTTGCGCGTACCCTGAAGGTGGGTACCGCACCTGGAACGGGGAAAGATTTCTCAACACATGACCTCTGTCCCAGATATAACCTCCCCCAGCATGCCCCCGCGAGTAGGGTTGCCACCTGTCCAGGAATCACCCGGACAGTTCGGGTTTGGGATCTTGTGTCCGGGTTTCAGTCTGCCTGAAACCCGGACACATTATTTAGACTGGGCTGTGGCTCCCCAAGTAACTGAGGTAGTCACACAAAAATCTGTTGCCATTCAGGAGATGCGGGCCGCCGTCTGGGGGCAGGTTTGGCATCACTGAGGGGGAAGTCATGATGTCAACAAGAGCAGTTTGGCCACACCCACTGTTTGCCGCAGCGCGCTGCATTACCACTCTCCTTGAGGGACCCAAAGGTGCCCCAGGTCTTTTATAATCCTATTGTGTATACTACGAAAACAATTGTGCCCTGTGCCGCTAAAGTGTTCGGGTTTGGCTTGAAGAAAAGGTGGCAACTCTACCCGCGAGGGGAAAACATCCTCTAATTGGCTGCTGAGAGAAGATCTGCTCTGCTAGAACCCCTCTGGCGCCAGCTGCCGGCCAGGGGTGGCATTGCACTCCCTGACCGCAGACTGACCCAGTGGACATTTCCAGAATGACAGAGGTCCCAAATTTAAACAAACACTGGAAGGGAGCAAGGTAACTCTCCCTTCCCACTAAATTTAGGCGTAGTGCCCATGCTGAAAGCAAAGGGGGCGCTACATCACTCGTCCATAAAGGGCAGATTTGTGGAGAGACCACTAATAGTTGTCCTGTGGATAGATTCTCCCCCTGAGCTGTGGATCTCTGCAGCTCCTCCAGAGTTACCATAGGACCTCTTGGCTGCTTCTCTGATGAATGCTCTCCTTGGACGTCCTCCCAGAATCGCGCTCCCACGCGCACTCTGGGGCGCGGACCCGGCGCATCACGGATCACGTGATGACACCGGTTCCTCCCTCCCCTCTCTGTACCGAACGGTACAGTGTGAGAGGAGAGGGGGGGGAGAGAGCGGATGCAGCACGAGTGCTGTGGGCTGGATCTGTGACAAATGAAGTCACAGATCCAGCCAGCCATCCATCCCTGCTCAGCCATCCCTGCCCCATAACAATACTCTGCAATACCCCGCATTACTCTGCAATACCCCACAATACTCTGCAATACCCCACACTACTCTGCAATACACCACATTACTCTGCAATACCCCACAATACTCTGCAATACCCCACACTACTCTGCAATACACCACATTACTCTGCAATACCCCACAATACTCTGCAATACCCCACACTACTCTGCAATACCCCACACTACTCTGAAATACCCCACACTACTCTGCAATACCCCACACTACTCTGCAATACCCCACACTACTCTGCAATACCCCACACTACACTGCAATACCCCACACTACTCTGCAATACCCCACACTACTCTGCAATACACCACATTACTCTGCAATACCCCACAATACTCTGCAATACCCCACACTACTCTGCAATACCCCACACTACTCTGAAATACCCCACACTACTCTTCAATACCCCACACTACTCTGCAATACCCCACACTACTCTGCAATACCCCACACTACACTGCAATACCCCACACTACTCTGCAATACCCCACACTACTCTGAAATACCCCACACTACTCTGCAATACCCCACAATACTCTGCAATACCCCACACTACTCTGCAATACCCCACACTACTCTGCAATACCCCACACTACACTGCAATACCCCACACTACTCTGCAATACCCCACACTACTCTGCAATACCCCACATTACTCAGAAATACCCCACACTACTCTGCAATACCCCACAATACTCTGCAATACCCCACACTACTCTGCAATACCCCACACTACTCTGCAATACCCCACACTACTCTGCAAGACCCCACACTACTCTGCAATACCCCACAATACTCTGCAATACCCCACACTACTCTGCAATACCCCACAATACTCTGCAATACCCCACACTACTCTGCAATACCCCACACTACTCTGCAATACCCCACAATACTCTGCAATACCCCACAGTACTCTGCAATACCCCACACTACTCTGCAATACCCCACACTACTCTGCAATACCCCACAATACTCTGCAATACCCCACAATACTCTGCAATACCCCACAATACTCTGCAATACCCCACACTACTCTGCAATACCCCACAATACCCTGCAAAGTCGCCTATGGGGATTTTTAAGTAGCGAAGTTTGGCGCCATTCCACGAGCGTGTGCAATTTTGAAGGGTGACATGTTGGGTATCTATTTACTCGGCGTAACTTTATCTTTCACATTTATGCAAAAGAATAAAGAAAAAATACAAAATTTGCTAAATTTTATAACAGAAACAAAGAAAAATTCATTTTTTTTACAACATTTTCAGTCTTTTTTCTCTTATAGCGCAACAAATCAAAAACCCAACGGTGATTAAATACCACCAAAGGAAAGCTCTATTTGTGTGAAAAAAAGGACGAAAATTTCATTTGGGTACAGTGTTGTATGACTGAGTAATTGTCATTCAAATTGTGAGAGCACCGAAAGCTGAAAATTGGTCTGGTTATTAAGGGGGTTTACGTGCCCAGTGATCAAGTGGTTAAAGGGGGCTGAATACAAATGCCCCCCCCCCCACTTTACAGATATCGTTTATAATTTTCCTTCCACTTCACAATTATGCGACACTTTGTGTCTCGCACATAAAATCCCAATAAAATACATTTACGTTTTTGGTTGTAACATGAGAAAATGTGTAAAATCTCAAGGGGTATGAATACTTTTTCAAGGCACGGTATCTCTGTAGGCCATTCCTCCCAGTATCTCACCCCCCCTGCACCGGGGGGGGGGGGGGGGGGTTAGGTACCTCTGTACAGTTCCTGTAGATAATTCATGTTTTGTATTATTATTATCAGGATCCTCAGGCTGTCCAGATTTGACCATTTGCTCCTTTAGAACATCACATGGTCTTGTGGCGCCCCCTGGCGGCTTGACCTGTTAGGACAGATTTCTTACCACTCTGTTTAGGGCGATTCTTCTATAAAAAAAAGTAGAAATGTCATTTTTCTCCCACACAGAAAAAAAAAGAAGAAAGAATCTGATGCAGCTTTCGGCGCACACTCTGCACCCAGGTGCCCGTACATCATCCCTATCCCGGCGGTGGAGCGCGGGACGCGGCGTTGCGCGTGTTCTGTATACTATACACAGCGCTGACTATTTATAGAGCTGTAAAAATATTCAGCGTCAAATTTTATTATTAACTCACCAGGTGAGGATCACACCGCCGGCACAGCGCCGGAACAACCAATCAGATTATCCCCAGAGGGAGGAGGTGCTTGTGGGAGGGGCAATCTGATATCAGTACAAAAATACAGGAAAGAGAACCTGACTCCAGCTGTTGACTTGGCCTAGACTGAGATGATGTCATCAGTCTGCTGCAAGCAGGAGGAAGCAGTCTCCCCTCCCCCCACCGCGGCCCACCGGGCATATGCCCTATGGCCAGTCCGGGCCTGGTGACCGCACTGCAACAAAATGGTGTGTGCGTTAAAAGCAACACAGAGCGATAAACACAACACAGAGCGCTAAAAGCAACACAGAGCACTAAACGCAACACAGAGTGCTAAACGCAACATAGAGCGCTAAAAGCAACACAGAGCACTAAAAGCAACACAGAGCGCTAAACGCAACACAGAGCGCTAAACACAACAGGGAGCGCTAAAAGCAACACAGAGCGCTAAAAGCAACACAGAGCGCTAAAAGCAACACAGAGCGCTAAACACAACAGGGAGCGCTAAAAGCAACACAGAGCACTAAAAGCAAGACAGAGCACTAAACGTAACACAGAGCGCTAAACGCAACACAGAGTGCTAAAAGCAACACAGAGTGCTAAACACAACACAGAGCGCTAAACACAACACAGAGTGCTAAACACAACACAGAGCGCTAAACACAACACAGAGAGCTAAAAGCAACACAGAGCGCTAAAAGCAACACAGAGCGCTAAACACAGCACAGAGTGCTAAAAGCAACACAGAGCGATAAAAGCAACACAGAGCGCTAAAAGCAACACAGAGCGCTAAAAGCAACACAGAGTGCTAAACACAACACAGAGCGCTAAAAGCAACACAGAGCGCTAAAAGCAACACAGAGTGCTACATGCAACACAGAGCGCTAAACGCAACACAGAGCGCTAAAAGCAAAACAGAGCGCTAAAGACAACACAGAGCGCTAAAAGCAACACAGAGCGCTAAAAGCAACACAGAGTGTTAAAAGCAACACAGAGCACTAAAAGCAACACAGAGCGCTAAAAGCAACCCAGAGAGCTAAACACAACACAGAGCGCTAAAAGCAACCCAGAGAGCTAAACACAACACAGAGCGCTAAAAGCAACCCAGAGAGCTAAACACAACACAGAGCGCTAAAAGCAACCCAGAGAGCTAAACACAACACAGAGCGCTAAAAGCAACCCAGAGAGCTAAACACAACACAGAGCGCTAAAAGCAACACAGAGCGCTAAACGCAACACAGAGCGCTAAACACAACACAGAGCACTAAAAGCAACACAGAGTGCTAAACACAACACAGAGAGCTACATGCAACACAGAGCGCTAAACGCAACACAGAGCGCTAAAAGCAACACAGAGCGCTAAAAGCAACACAGAGCACTAAAAGCAACACAGAGTGCTAAAAGCAACACAGAACGCTAAACAAAACACAGAGTGCTAAAAGCAACACAGAGCGCTAAAAGCAACACAGAGTGCTAAACACAACACAGAGAGCTACATGCAACACAGAGCGCTAAACGCAACACAGAGCGCTAAAAGCAACACAGAGCGCTAAAAGCAACACAGAGCGCTAAAAGCAACACATCGCTAAACACAACACAGAGCGCTAAAAGCAACACAGAGCGCTAAAAGCAACACAGAGCGCTAAAAGCAACACATCGCTAAACACAACACAGAGCGCTAAACACAACACAGAGCGCTAAAAGCAACACAGAGAGATAAAAGCAACACAGAGCGCTAAAAGCGACACAGAGCGCTAAAAGCAACACAGAGCGCTAAACTCACAATAAAATGGACAATCTATGAAACGTTTCTCATCGGTGCCATAGGGGGCGCTGTGTTACATCTTTTGTGTGCTTTGGTAAAAATATGCAACGCGTGGAGAACGCACTGAAGACGCACAATGCATTGCTATGGGTGTCAGCGCGGTGTAGCGGACCGCTGTGCACAGAGTTTAAATACTCTGTAACAACACATCGCACACGCAGGCATTGGGCGCACCATAGCGCACGCCCGCCGCTCTGAAGGGGCCCCAAACCTCCTCGGGCTCCTGACATCAAGTAACCCCACTTGTCTGTTTTCACAACCTCACGCGACTCTCGGGCAGACACGCCCCCTGCGGACGGGTAAGGTGACGCGGTAATGCGGACGATGTTCCCCCAAATTTCTCCCGAGTCGTCTTACAAATGACCTCCCAGACAATCCGAATTCTGCTGACTCAGCTAAACTCAATCCATTCCCTGAATACAATCCCTTCCTCGCCGGATTCCGACTTTTTCAGGGCAGAAGGATTGGTTTTGTTACATTGTAGATTCTGTGAGATGAAGGTCAGAAAAACATTTCTCAGGGGTCCCCCAAGAACTGAAAATGGCGGGGACCCAAAAATCACCAAAACGCTCAAATCCTAATCCAGACGAAATAATTTTTACTAAAAAAAAAAAAAATTTTTTTTAAAGTTTATACAATTAAAATTTTCCTTGAATACAATCACCGGGTGACACGGGCTACTCTGGTGTCTCCAGGTGACACGGGATACTCTTTGGGTGACACAGGATATGCTCAGATCACCGGGTGACACGGGATACTCTGGGATCACCGGGTGACACGGGATACTCTGGGGTCACCGGATGACACGGGATACTCTGGGGTCACCGGATGACACGTGATACTCTGGGGTCATTGGGTGACACGGGATACTCTGGGGTCACCGGAAGACACGTGATACTCTGGGGTCATTGGGTGACACGGGATACTCTGGGGTCATTGGGTGACACGGGATACTCTGGGGTCACCGGATGACACGTGATACTCTGGGGTCATTGGGTGACACGGGATACTCTGGGATCACCGGGTGACACAGGATACTTTGGGATCACCGGGTGACACGGAATACTCTGGGATCACCGGGTGACACGGGATACTCTGGGATCACCGGGTGACATGGGATATGCTGGGATCACAGGGTGACACGGGATACTTTTTGGGTGACACAGGATATGCTCGGATCTCCGGGTGACATTGGATACTCTGGGATCACCGGGTGACACGGGATACTCTGGGGTCACCGGGTGACATTGAATACTTTGGGATCACCGGGTGACACGGGATACTCTGGGATCATTGGGTGACACGGAATACTCTGGGATCATTGGGTGATACGGGATACTTTGGGATCACAGGGTGACACGGGATACTCTGGGGTCACCGGGAGACACGGCATACTTTGGGATCACCAGGTGACACGGTATACTCTGGGATCACCGGGTGGCACGGGATACTCTTTGGGTGACACAGGATATGCTCGGATCTTCGGGTGACATTTGATACTCTGGGATCACCGGGTGACACGGAATACTCTGGGATCACCGGGGGGCACGGAATACTCTGGGATCACCGGGTGACACGGGATACTCTGGGATCACCGGGGGGCACGGCATACTTTGGGATCACCGGGTGACACGGGATACTTTGGGATCACCGGGTGACACGGGATACTTTTTGGGTGACACAGAATATGCTCGGATCTCCGGGTGACATTGGATACTCTGGGATCACCGGGTGACACGGAATACTCTGGGATCACCGGGGGGCACGGAATACTCTGGGATCACCGGGGGGCACGGAATACTCTGGGATCACCGGGTGACACGTGATACTCTTTGGATGACACAGGATATGCTCGGATCTCCGGGTGACATTGGATACTCTGGGATCACCAGGTGACACGTGATACTCTTTGGATGACACGGATACTCTGGGGTCATTGGGTGACACGTGATACTCTTTGGATGACACGGATACTCTGGGGTCATTGGGTGACACGGAATACTCTGGGATCACTGGGTGACACGGGATACTCTTTGGGTGACACGGGATATGCTGGGATCACCGGGTGACACGGGATACTCTGGGATCATTGGGTGACACGGAATACTCTGGGATCACAGGGAGACACGGCATACTTTGGGATCACCAGGTGACACGGGATACACTTTGGGTGACACAGGATATGCTCGGAACTCCGGGTGACATTGGATACTCTGGGATCACCGGGTGACACGGATACTCTGGGGTCACCGGTTGACACGGATACTCTGGGGTCACCGGGTGACATGGGATACTCTGGGATCACCGGGTGATACGGATAATCTGGGATCATTGGGTGATACGGGATAATCTGGGATCACCGGGAGACACGGCATACTTTGGGATCACCGGGTGACACAGGATACTCTTTGGGTGACACAGGATATGCTCGGATCTCCGGGTGACATTGGATACTCTGGGATCACCGGGTGACACGGAATACTCTGGGATCACCGTGTGACACGGAATAGTCTGGGGTCACCGGGTGACACGGAATACTCTGGGGTCATTGGGTGGCACGGGATACTCTTTGGGTGACACGGATACTCTGGGGTCATTGGGTGACACGGATACTCTTTGGGTGACACGGGATACTTTGGGGTCATTGAGTGACACGGGATACTCTGGGATCACCTGATAGGATTACCGGGTGACACGGGATACTCTGGGATCACCTGATAGGATCACCGGGTGACACAGGATACTCTGGGATCACCTGATAGGATCACTGGGTGACACAGGATACTCTGGGATCACCGGGTGACACGGGATACTCTGGGATCACCGGGTGACACAGGATACTCTGGGATCACCGGGTGACACGGGATACTCTGGGATCACCGGGTGACACGGGATACTCTGGGATCACCGGGTGACACGGGATACTCTGGGATCACCTGATAGGATCACTGGGTGACACAGGATACTCTGGGATCACCGGGTGACACGGGATACTCTGGGTTTACCGGGTGACACGGGATACTCTGGGATCAACTGATAGGATCACCGGGTGACACAGGATACTCTGGGATCACCGGGTGACACGGGATACTCTGGGATCAACTGATAGGATCCCTGGGTGAAACGGAATGCAAACATCATTCTTGTAATAGAAAAAAAATGACAAGTCCTCTTAAATATGAGATCTGGGGGTCAAAAACAAGCAAAAAGAAACGAAAAAATAAATAAAAATAAAAAAATTAAAATTAAATGTAATAAAAAAAAAAAATACCATACCAAGCCAGGGAGGACACAATCGCCTCCGCGGCAAGCGGTGGAGGGCACCGGAGAGCGGCGGGAGGGGCCCCCTCTCCCACCGCCGATAAAAGCGATCTCACAAAGATACCGCCGCAGAGACCACTTTTATCTGAAAGCGGACCGCCCGCTGCCGCTGAGGAAGGCGGGGTTATGGTAGTTAGCTAGCTTGGAAGATGATTGGGTGGCTGTTTGTGTTCTGGAAAACGCGACATTCGTCCCGAACATCTGTTCTGAGAATCCAATATGGAATATGGGAGATGTTGGAGGGCGATGGGTACAATGCTAAAAATAAATGTGCCAAAAGCCGTGCGGCGTGCTGAATTCTATGTGTATGGCGGGAATAATGTGCATATCATTATGGGTGTGGCTCTTTAAACTCAGCGGGGGGGTATTTACATTGTTAGGTTATTAAACCGCTACAGGATTCGGGAATATATATATATATATAGTCACCAACATGACATTGCCCCACGGATGTGGAGGGTATGGAGCAGTGGTCTCCGAACTGAGGCCCGGGGGCCGGATGCGGGCCTTTGCTTGCTTTTATCTGGAACTTGGGGCACTCTTTTTTTTTTGATGACACCAATGAGGCACTATACCTCCCAAAGACAACAACGATGGGGCATAATTCCTCCCACTGACACCAATGATGAGGCACTATACCTCCCAAAGACAACAACGATGGGGCATGATTCCTCCCAAGGAAGGGGCACAATTCCTCCCAATGACAACAATGAAGAGCACAATTGCTTCCAATATAAACCAATGACGGGGCATGATGCCTCCCAATGGCACCAATGATGGGGTACTATTCCTCCCACTGACACCTATGATCGGCCACCAATCCTCCCAATAACACCCAGGGCCGCCATCAGGGGGGTACAGGCAGTACACCTGTAAGGGGCCCGGAGGTCCCCAGGGGCCCGGATGGCAACCCCTTTTTTTTTTTTTTTTTAGGGGTCCGGTTTTCCGGGTTTGCCCAGAGACCCACAGGGCCCCAGATGGCAACCCTTCTTTTTTTTTATTTTATTTTTTTAATAAAGGCCCAATTTTTTTTGGGGGGTCCGGAGGTCCCCAGGGGCCGGAGATCCCCAGGCCCCCCGGATGACAACCCCCCCTTTTTTTATATATATCTTTTATTTTGGGGGCCCTTTTTTTATTTTTTATATATACTTTTCTTTATTTCTCCTTTTTTTTGTAAAGGAGCCCCCCCCCCCCGCTTCTCAATTTCAGGCGGCAGCACCCCCCCCCCCCCCGGTTCTCCGGTTCTCTGCCATTATTCCTGATGGCGGCCCTGATAACACCAATGATAGGGCACCAGTCCTCCCAATTACACCAATGGTGGGGGATTGCTTCCCCATCCCTATACCATACCAGTCCACATGCTATTTAACAATGGGGGGGGGTCTTGCAAGCGATGCAGCAAAGCTAAAACACATGATTGTCAGCTCCATCTAGTGGCCAAATTGCGGTATTTTTTTCTGAATAATCGATCTATGGTCGCCGCTGACACCCCCTATTCAGGTGTCCGGCTCCTTTTCGGGCACCGGGCACCTGAATTACAATGGCGGGGGTGTTTTTTTGGAAGCACCTGATTAGAGCCTTAGGCTCTAATAGGCACCCAAAAATTTGAACAGCGGGCGCCATGCTGGGTGTTCGCTGTTCAATTAGCTGTGTGTTAGCAAAGCGAAGGAATTCGCTTTGCTAACACTGAATCCGCCTCTCAGCCAATCAGGTTGCCGGGTCTGGCACTGTGATTGGACGCCTGAGAGAGGACGGAAGAAGACACGGAGGACGTGCAGGAGACCGCCGCTGACCCGCTGCGAGACAAGTATGTGCCGGGCAGCATCAGATGGGGCACAGTAGTGGCAATTGATGGGCACACTGGCAGCATTTGATGGGGCACAGTAGCGGCAATTGATGGGCACACTGGCAGCATTTGATGGGGCACAGTAGCGGCAATTCATGGGCACACTGGCAGAAATTGATTGGCACAGTGTCAGCAATTGATGGGCACAGTGGTGGCAATTTATGGATACAGTGGCTGCGTTTGATGGGCACAGTGGCTGCGTTTGATGGGCACAGTAGCAACAATTGATGGACACACTGGCAGAAATTGATAGGCACAGTGTCAGCAATTGATGGGCACACTGGCAGAAATTGATGGGCACAGTGTCAGTAATTGATGGGCACAGTGGTGGCAATTTATGGATACAGTGGCTGCGTTTGATGGGCACAGTGGCTGCGTTTGATGGGTACAGTGGCTGCGTTTGATGGGCACAGTGGCTGCGTTTGATGGCACACTGGCAGCATTTGATGGGGCACAGTAGCGGCAATTAATGGGCACACTGGCAGAAATTGATGAGCACAGTGTCAGCAATTGATGGGCACAGTGGTTGCAATTTATGGATACAGTGGCTGCGTTTGATGGGCACAGTGGCTGTGTTTGATGGCACAGTGGCGGCAATTGATGGGCACACTGGCAGCATTTGATGGGACACAGTAGCGGCAATTGATGGGCACACTGGCAGCATTTGATGGGGCACAGTAGCGGCAATTCATGGGCACACTGGCAGAAATTGATGGGCACAGTGTCAGCAATTGATGGGCACAGTGGTGGCAATTTATGGATATAGTGGCTGCGTTTAATGGGCACTGTGGCTGCGTTTGATGGCACAGTGGCTGCGTTTGATGGCACAGTGGCTGCGTTTGATGGCACAGTGGCTGCGTTTGATGGCACAGTGGCTGTGTTTGATGGCACAGTAGCAGCAATTGATGGACACACTGGCAGAAATTGATAGGCACAGTGTCAGCAATTGATAGGCACACTGGCAGAAATTGATGGGCACAGTGTCAGCAATTGATGGGCACAGTGGTGGCAATTTATGGATACAGTGGCTGTGTTTGATGGGCACAGTGGCTGCGTTTGATGGCACAGTGGCTGCGTTTGATGGGCGCAGTGGCTGCGTTTGATGGGCACAGTGGCTGCGTTTGATAGGCACAGTGGCTGCGTTTGATGGCACAGTGGCTGCGTTTGATGGCACAGTGGCTGCGTTTGATGGCACAGTGGCTGCGTTTGATGGCACAGTGGCTGCGTTTGATGGGCACAGTGGCTGCGTTTGATGGGCACAGTGGCTGCGTTTGATGGGCACAGTGGCTGCGTTTGATGGCACAGTGGCTGCGTTTGATGGGCACAGTGTCAGCGATTGATGGGCACAGTGGCTGCGTTTGATGGCACAGTGGCTGCGTTTGATGGCACAGTGGCTGCGTTTGATGGGCACAGTGGCTGCGTTTGATGGCACAGTGGCTGTGTTTGATGGGCACAGTGTCAGCGATTGATGGGCACAGTGGCTGCGTTTGATGGCACAGTGGCTGCGTTTGATGGCACAGTGGCTGCGTTTGATGGGCACAGTGGCTGCGTTTGATGGGCACAGTGGCTGCGTTTGATGGGCACAGTGGCTGCGTTTGATGGGCACAGTGGCTGCGTTTGATGGGCACAGTGGCTGCGTTTGATGGCACAGTGGCTGTGTTTGATGGCACAGTGGCTGCGTTTGATGGCACAGTGGCTGCGTTTGATGGCACAGTGGCTGCGTTTGATGGGCACAGTGGCTGCGTTTGATGGCACAGTGAGGCTGCAATTGATGTTTTTTTTCTCAGTTTGTTTGCCCCCCCCCCCCCCCAAAAAATGTTGAGCACCAGCCACCGCTGGTGGCCACCATGAGGTGTTATATGAATGAATGATGGACTGAGTGTCTATATAATACTGTATGTTGGTATATAAAGAGGTACTGGCATGACGGGGGCAATAAACATTCAGCCACACATGGCTCCCTATAGATAGAACTCGGTGCCCCAATATTTGGGAAGTCCCTGGAAATTTCCCTGTATGTCCATCCTCACCAGCAGAGTCGCGGAATAATAACAGATGCACGCCCTGTTATACATTATGTATGGAGAGTAATGGGCAGCATTACAATGCAGGAAGAGATGTACGGGTTACTTTAATGCTATTCGTAAGTGGGCGCGCGGCGTGCTGAGTCCTCGGAGAACGCACTTACAGCAGAGCAGAAGTAATTCATTCCTTTAAAGTATTTGAAAACGTTTCACTGCTGGAACTGGGGGCCAGAGATTCCCCTGGAGTGGGGGCTTCAGCACAGGGATGGTGGGAGCCCCTCATAATGGGCACAGCAGGTATACAGACCCGGGAACTCAATACAGGGATGGTGGGAACCCCTCATAATGGGCACAGCAGGTATACAGGCCCGGGAACTCAATACAGGTATGGTGGAAACCAGTGGCCTTGCTAGGGGGTGGCTACTGGGGATATAGCCCCGAATCCGAGTCTCTTACCTAGGGCTAGCTCTGGGCTCCATCTGCTCAGCTGGTGGCCGGGAAAGGAACATGACTAGTTAATGTTATCAGACACAAGTTCTTATCTATATTCAGCAGTTCTTACAATTTAATCATTGTCCCGACATCCACTTCTATACCGATCTGCCGGGCGATGTAATTGTTGGGAACTGCAGATGTAAGGTGGGGGGGAGGGGCTCTCTGGGGATCCTGATGTAAAGAATAGTGTTGCTCACGAATATTCGCATTGCGAATATTCGGCTCGAATATGGCATATTCGAGTATTCGCGATATATTTCGAATTTCGCGGTGAATATTCGCAATTCCGAATATTCACATTTTTTCAATTTGATTTTTAAAACAGATCACATCCTATCGACGTCTAAAAGCATTGCTGGTATGATTAGAGACCCTGGGCCGAGTAGCTAAGCTGAGGCGATCCTTTTATGTTGCCGAATTGAAAAAAAAAAAATTGCGAATTTTCGCTAATGCGAATGCGAAAATGATTGCGAATTTTCGATAACTGTGGTAGGAGAACTCTGATTGTCTCTGATGCAAAAGGGGGGGGCTTTGTGTATGTGTATGTTATGAATATTTGTATGTTTGATATTATTTTTTTTTTGTACCTTAAAAAAGGGGAGAATACAGCAGCAACTCAAAAATGTTATACAACATAAATTAATACAAGACAGAAAATGGAGTCGCTCTACAAGAATAAAAAATATGTCTAGTGACAAGACATGTGGGCAAATTATAAAATAAGCAAGCGCAAATAACTTGTGAAATACACAGTGAAACAAATATATAAAGAAATATAGTCCCAATAATAGAAAAATAATCTTTCATAAAAATGTCTTTGATATGTGAAGTGAAAAAAAGTCCAAAGCATGCAGCATGAACGTGTTCAATCTTCAAGGTGTTTGATTGACAAACGGCTGTGACAGATGGATAGAGTAAAGAATCACCACCAATGCAAAACACTTTTTATTTTGTATTGTAAAATATCACGAATATTCTGAGCCAATCAGAGTGCTCCTTCCGCATTTGCCGAATATTCGCAATTATTTTGTATTGTAAAATATCAAGAATATTCTGAGCCAATCAGAGTGCTCCTTCCGCATTTGCCGAATATTCGCAATTATTTTGTATTGTAAAATTTTACGAATATTCTGAGCCAATCAGAGTGCTCCTACAGCATTTGTCGAAATTGCGCAGTAAATATCGCATTCGCATTTTGCGAAATTTCGAAAAAATATCAAGAATATTCTGAGCCAATCAGAGTGCTCCTACCGCAGTTATCGAAAATTCGCAATTATTTTCGCATTCGCAATAGCGAAAATTCGCAATCATTTCATTTCGATAAAATATCACGAATATTCGAATTTAGCGAATATATCTCGAATATTCGACTATATATTCGAGATATATCGCGAAATCGAATATGGCGTATTCTGCTCAACACTAGTAAAGAAGGGGCTCTCTGGGGACCCTGATGTAAGGAAGGGGCTCTCTGGGGATCCTGATGAAAGGAGAAGGCTCTCTGAGGGATCCTGATGTAAGGGGGGGCTCTCTGAGGACCCTAATGTAAGGGGGGGCTCTTTGGGGACCCTGATGCAATGAGGGGGGCTCTGATGTAAGTGGGGGGGGGGCTCTCTGGGGACCCTGGTGTAAGGGGGGGATCCGCACTCAGATATGCAATGATATATACATGTGTATGCCCGTCCAAGCGTATGACTTTCTTTACTTCACTGCTATGGGCTCCAGATCTTTTGTAGACCTAGCAACACCCCTGGTGGGAACCCCTCATAATGGGCACAGCAGATGTACAGACCTGGGAACTCAGCACAGGGATGGTGGGAACCCCTCATAATGGGTACAGCAGGTATACAGACCCGGGAACTCAGCACAGTGTCGGTGGGAACCCCTCATAATGGCCAAACCATTTTGCCAAAAACCTGATTTAAAAAAAAAGCAATGAATGGAAACTCCCAAATTTGCTTATCCTAATAGTATGGAGAGACCACTTTCTATGCCTCTTTATAACATAATCCCCGCATTCAGCGCGGGGTTCCACGTGCACATTGATGTGTCTGTGGCGTGGTTGTGGTGCTTTTTTGGGCATTATTTTTAATTTGATCTCATTCATGTGGAAAAAAACAGCGGCCCAGATTCAGGTACATCTGCGCAATATTTGCGGGGGAGCAGGGCAACGATTTTGCCCTGCGCCCCCGCAAATATTTTGCGCGGCCCTCGATTCACGGAGCAGTAGCTCCGTAAATTGCGAGAGCGCGCCGGCAAACTTGCCCGGCGTAAGCGCGCGCAATGTAAATGATCCCGCCGGGGCGGGAATCATTTTAATTAGGTGCGCTCCCGCGCCGAGCGTACATCGCATGCTCCGTCGGGAAACTTTCCCGACGTGCATTGCGGCAAATGACGTCGCAAGGACGTCATTTGCTTCAAAGTGAACGTGAATGGCGTCCAGCGCCATTCACGAATCACTTACGCAAACAACGTGAAATTCAAAGCGGCGGCTATACTTTAGCATTGGCTGCCCCTACTATTAGAAGGGGCAGCCTTGCGCTAAAGTTGCAGTACGGAAACTCCGTACCTGGCTTGCACGGGGCCCGCGCAAGTTTGTGAATCAGTTGGTAGTATGCAATTTGCATACTACACGCTAATCACAATGGGAGCGCCCCCTAGCGGCACACGCAAGAATGCAGCCTAAAATCTGCGAGCCATAAGAGCCTTATGCCGCGCAGATTTTAGGCTGCAGTCGGTGTAACGAGGTTCCTGAATCAGGAGCACTCGTTACACAGGAGCAAGTAAGCAATTGCGCCGTGTAACTTATGGTTACACGGGCGCAATTGCTTCTTGAATCTGGGCCAGCATGTTGTGAACGACATTCATTGTTCTTGCAAATGCGTTCAACTGCATCAGGTGTATAGGAGCCTTTGGGCACAAGGGATGTCTCCACTCGAAGGATAGGGGCCTGGACATTGCCGCATAATCCAGACTTCACCACCCAGCAGAGATGGTGGGATTCTGGGAAACAGGAACTGCTGGAGAGAGAGGAAAGTAGAAGGTTACACAGCCAATCAGATGTGGCCGTCTCCTTTCCAGAGTGTTTGCTGGCATTCATTCATGTATCCAATCAGATGTGTCCGTCTCCTCTCTGGTCACCTGCTGGCATTGCTATGTCCAATCAGATGTGGCCGTCTTCTCTATGGTCACTGTAACAACGCCCCAAGTATAAAGGGGTTAAAGTCGTTTAGGACATTCCATTCCTGAACACCAAGGCAGCTACCGGACACTAACAACCAGCCCAACAAGAAACTCATACGAATAATTCTCCCCCCAAATACGAGACGAGGCTCTGTCTTGAGGGTCAAGCAGGAATGAATCTTTATTGAAAGCAATACAAGTTTTATACACAGTCAAAGGAGGAGGTGCATAATTCCTGCTCATATTACTCTGGAAATACAGCTGTGACCACAAATTTAATTGACATGAGCTAATTATCTAATCCTTGAGGCTGGGTTCACACTACTACACTACTTTCATCCTACTTTGCTCTGCTACATTGGTCCTACATTTATCCTACATTGGTCCTACATCCATCCTACTTTCATGAACAGGATACTACTTTGGTCCGACTTCAATGATATTCAATGGGTTGAAGTAGGATCAATGTAGGACCAAAAGTAGTACAGGGAGCATTTTCAAAGTCGGACCGACTTGTGTAGGACCTGTTAAGACAGCTCTCATAGGGAAACATTGATTTTCACACGTCATGCTACATGAGGCTCCCAATGTAGGACCGTTTGTAGGACAAGTGTGAACCCAGCCTTAGGCTGGGTTCACACTACTACACTACTTTCATCCTACTTTGCTCTGTGTTCAATGTTTCCCTATGAGAGCGTCTTGCAGCGTCCTACACAAGTCGGTCCGACTTTGAAAATGCTCCCTGTACTACTTTTGGTCCTACATTGATCCTACTTCAGGCCCATTGAATATCATTGAAGTCGGACCAAAGTAGTATCCTGTTCATGAAAGTAGGATGGATGTAGGACCAAAGTAGGATAAATGTAGGACCAATGTAGCAGAGCAAAGTAGGATGAAAGTAGTGTAGTAGTGTGAACCCAGCCTTAGACAGCTTAGGTGACTCATAGGCATGATCTTTCAGGTCCTAGCCTTGCTGTCTACTAGCTCCCTAACTACAATACACATTATCATAAATAGTCATATTGTCATCATATTGTCTATGGTCACCTGCTGGAGTTGATATATCTAATCAGATGTGGCCGTCTCCTCGTTGATCACCTGTTGGCATTGCTATATCCAATCAGAAGTGACCATCTCCCCTCTGTTTACCTGCTGGCATTGCTATATCCAATCAGATGGTCCTACTCTATGGTCACCTCATGGGGTTGCTATATACAATCAGAAGTGGCCATCTCCCCTCTGGTCACCTGCTGGTGTTGCTATATCTGAACAGATGTGACCATCTCCTCTTCAATCGCCTGCTGGTGTTGCTGTATCCAATCAGATAAGGCCATCTTCTCTCTGGCCACCTGCTGGCATTGCTATATCCAATCAGATGTGGCTGTCTCCCATGCGGCGGGCACCTGTTGGGTTCATATAACCTCACATCCTGATGTGTGTGAGAGAAAGGCGTCACATCTGCCTGTTTTACACATCCACCCAATCCGCTGGATAATCCTAAACCATTTTAATGGATTACAGGCTGGATTACAGCCCGGGACTAAGCAGAGTAATTAAGGAATTTAATGCACAAGGATTCTCCCGGCACTCATCATATTTTCACAGTAGTATCATATCAGGATCTGGGGTGACTGTATGTGGAAGTGAATCTATAGTATTATACGGGGAAGGTTTTAGCTCTCCTGTATATTTATCCAACCTTCGTTGAACCTCTTCATAAATGACAGATAAAGAATTGGGTTTTTCCTGCATGTTGGTGGGCAGGCAGCTCAGGCACAACAAGCTTTCCTCTTCCTTCATTCCTGACAGTTTAATCTACTAAACACCTCAGTGATCATTATGTTATTGCCTCCCAGGTATCCATTAAAAAAGTTCTGAATCCCCAGGGGCGGGAAGAATCGGTGATCATGTGACCACTGTAAATGGCTGTCATAGTGGTCACATGATAGGGATCCAGTCCTGCCAGCTACTGATCGTTAGTGGGGGCCGAGAGCTGTGGAAGTGAAAGCAAAGATCCCCGGGATATTCCCAACACTACGGCATGTGGAGCGGTTCTGTCTTCTCTCTGGATGGGATTTCCACTCCAGGTTTACTGAGACTTCAACCATGTCCTGATCTTCACCCCGGGCCTCCATGAGATGAGGCTGCCTTTCATCACCCTTCTATAGCAATGGCGGAAGGCAGTCTCCATTAGATGAGGCAGCCTTCCATCACCCTCCAATAGCAATGACGGAAAGCGGTCTCCATTAGATAAGGCCGCCTTTCATCACCCTCCAATAGCAATAGCGGAAGGCAGCTTCCATTTGATAAGGCCACCTTCCATCACCCTCCAATAGCAATGGCGGAAGGCAGCCTCCATTAGATAAGGCTGCCCTCCATCAACTTCCAATAGCAATGGCGGAACGCAGCCTCCATTAGATAAGGTTGCCTTCCATCACCCTCCAATAGCAATGGCAGAAGGCAGCTTCCATTTGATAAGGCCACCTTCCATCACCCTCCAATAGCAATGGCAGAAGGCAGTCTCCATTAGATAAGGCTGCCTTCCATCACCCTCCAATAACAATGGTGAAAGGCAGTCTCCATGAGATGAGGCTACCTTCCATCACCCTCCAATAACAATGGCGGAAGGCAGTCTCCATTAGATAAAGCTACCTTCCATTACCCTCCAATAACAATGGCGAAAGGCAGTCTCCAGTATATAAGGCTTCCTTCCATCACCCTCCAATATCAATGGCGGAAGGCAGCCTCCATTATATAAGGCCGCCTTCCATCACCCTCCAATAGCAATGGCAGAAGGCAGTCTCCAGTAGATAAGGCTGCCTTCCATCACCCTCCAATAACAATGGTGAAAGGCAGTCTCCGTGAGATGAGGCTGCCTTCCATCACCCTCCAATAACAATGGCGGAAGGCAGGCTCCATTAGATGAGGCTGCCTTCCATCACCCTCCAATAATAAAGGTGAAAGGCAGTCTCCATGAGATGAGGCTGCCTTCTATTACCCTCTAATAACAATGGCGAAAGGCAGTCTCCAGTAGATAAAGCTGCCTTCCATCACCCTCCAATAGAAATGGCGGAAGGCAGCCTCCATTAGATAAGGCCGCCTTCCATCACCCTCCAATAGAAATGGTGGAAGGCAGCCTCCATTAGATAAGGCCACCTTTCATGACCCTTCTATAGCAATGGCGGAAGGCAGCCTTAATTAGATAAGGCCACCTTCTATCACCCTCCAATAGCAATAGCGGAAGGCAGCCTTAATTAGATAAGGCCACCTTCTATCACCCTCCAATAGCAATAGCGGAAGGCAGCCTCCATTAGATGAGGCTGCCTTTCATCACCCTCCAATAGCAATGGCGGAAGGCAGCCTCTATTAGATGAGGCTGCTTTCCATCACTCTCCAATAGCAATGGTGGAAGGCAGCCTCCATTAGATAAGGCTGCCTTTCATGACCCTCCAATAGCAATGGCGGAAAGCAGCCTCTATTAGATAAGGCTACCTTCCATCACCCTCCAATAGCAAGCCTTCATTAGATAAGGCCGCCTTCCATCACCCTCCAATAACAATGGCAGGGGGCGGCCTCCATTAGATAAGGCTGCCTTCCATCAACCTCCAATAGCAGTAGCAGGTGACTTTCAATGAATGCAACAGCTTGGGCAAAGTCTGCTCTTTTAATTCTGATTCCAGCCGTAATATTGGCGTATGCTTTCCTGAGTCCTCCATGCCTGGCCTGAACATACCAGACACTCGGCATCCACAAATATCTTTATTGCATGCAAATGGTTGAAGAAAACAATTTAATGCACTAGATGTTGGCATCTGCAATATTTAAAGGTCAAAAGAAATATTTCTTACCGAGCCTTATAATGCACCTTACAGGAACAATACAGGAACTCACACTGAGGAAGGAAGGAAGTTACATCATTCAAAAGGGAAGGAGTTACAAAAAAACTACATGTAGTCAATGCAATGACCAGAAGGTGGCAGCATAACCAAAAGCAATCAACTAATGAAAGAGCATAAGCTATAAACATAGATGCAGTTGCATTGCCCATATAATAGCCTAAGGCCCCATACACACGAGAGGATTTATCCGCGAATACGGAGTGTACACACCATCGCATTGAAATCCGCGCCGAAATCCTCTGGCGATGACGTGTCGCGCCGTCGCCGCGATTATGACGCGGCGACGTGCGCGACGCTGTCATATAAGGAATTCCACGCATGCGTCGAATCATTACGACGCATGCGGGGGATCCCTTCGGACGGATGGATCCGGTGAGTCTATACAGACCAGCGGATCCATCCGTTGGGATGGATTCCAGCGGATAGATTTGTTGTGCATGTCAGCAAATATTTATCTGCTGGAATCCATCCCAGGGGAGAAATATCCGCGGAAACAGATCCGCTGGAGTGTACACACCATAGGATCTATCCGCTGAAACCCATTCGCTGGGATTTTTCAGCGGATGGATTCTATCATGTGTATGGGGCCAAAGAGAGGATGAACCTTCAACCTGGAAGCAGAGAACTCCTTTCTTAGGGCCCATTTACTTCTTTGAAGTGCATTAGCGCATTAGTGCAATAGAGATCGTGAGGGGGGTTGAATCGAGATCACAATTTTTTAACGATTAAGGGCCAGATTCTCGTAGATCGGTGTATCTTTGTTCTGGCGTATCTTTGTTCTGGCGTAGCGTATCCTATTTACGCTACGCCTCCGCAACTTAGACGGGCAAGTGCTGTATTCTCAAAGCACTTGCTCTGTAAGTTGCGGCGGCGTAGCGTAAATAGGCCGGCGTAAGCCCGCCTAATTCAAATGTGGAACAGGGGGGCGTGTTTTATGTAAATAACTTGTGACCCGACGTGATTGACGCATGCGCCGTCCGTTGATATTTCCCAGTGTGCATTGCTCCAAAGTACGCCGCAAGGACGTATTGGTTTCGACGTGAACGTAAATTACGTCCAGCCCCATTCACGGAGGACTTACGCAAACGACGTAAAATTTTCAAATTTCGACGCGGGAACGACGTCCATACTTAACATTGGTACGCGGCATGTACGCCTGATATAGCAGGGGTAACTTTACGCCGGGAAAAGCCTAACGTATATGGCGTATCTGTACTGCGTCGGCCGGGCGTACGTTCGTGAATTTGCGTATCTAGCTAATTTACATATTTCTAGGCGTAAATCAGCGTACACGCCCCTAGCGGCCAGCGTAGATATGCAGTAAGAGACTTACGCCGGTTGGATCTAATAGAAATCTATGCGTAACTGATTCTATGAATCAGGCGCATAGATACGACGGCTCAGACACAGAGATACAACGGCGTATCTCCTTTGAGAATCTGGGCCCATTTGTGCAACTCTAGGAAATAGGAGATGATGGACTGCAATTTGGACTTTTCCATAGACTCAGGGCTCCACCACCCATTTAGGGTTGCCACCTTTTTTTCAGTCCGAACCTGAACATTTTAGCGGCACACTGCAAATTATTTTAAAGGGAAACTCTGATGTAAGGGGGTTTCTGCTCACCAAAGCTCCCACTTACTTTAGAGTTCCCAGTATTTCCCCTAAATCTGGGTTCCCAAAGCCCCCCGTACATCAGAGTCCACAGGGCACCCCTTATAGCTGAGTCCCTCTTATCTTAGTGTACACACTCACTCAGAGCTGGCGCCTGAGCTTCACATTTCCAGCCCACGCATCCCTTTCCCGAGCATTGAACTCCGGGGATTGCAGTGTGGGTACGCAGACAGAGGGGTAAGGGCAAGGGGAAATCAAGCCCTCTCTCCTCTCCTGTCCTTGTATGGGGGTGGGGCACACCTATGTACTAGACGGTTGTGGTACTCAGTTACTTGGGGAACTGCAGTCTATTCTCAGTAATGTGTCGGGGGTTTCAGGAGGTCTGAAACCCGGACACACGATTCCAAACCCAGACTGTTAGGGGTGACTCCCGGACGCATGGCAACCGTACACCCAATGGAGATGGTCAGAAACAGAACTGCCCGTGTGTATAGGGGGGAAATCCTCTAGGAAAACCAAAGTGAGAATAACCCGGGAAGCATGTAACCTGAGCACAGACAACTCCCCTCCTCCTGACAGACTATTGGCTCCTGGCACTGTGCTGGACCCTTCCCCTTTTTCCCACTGAAGACAGCAGTAGGTGCTCCTTATGGGTTACAAGCATAGGAAGTTGAATAAAGACTGATTTTACAGATAATGCCGAGAACAACACATACCTTATATACTCAAGTATAAGACGACCCGAATATAAGCCGAGGCACCTAATTTTACTACAAAAAAAACTGGGAAAACGTATTGACTCAAGTATAAGCCTAGGGTGTTAATCTTAATGCCTCACTGTGTCCATGCCTCACTGTGTCCATGACTACTGTTGAGCGGAATACGCCATATTCGATTTCACGATATATCACGAATATATAGCCGAATATTCGAGAAATATTCGCTAAAATCGAATATTCGTGATATTTTATCCAAATGGAATTTTTGCGAAATTTCGCTATTGCGAATGCGAAAATAATTGCGAAATTTAGACAAGTGCGGTAGGAGAACTCTGATTGGCTCATGCTGAAATCGAATATTCGTGATATATTATCGAAATTTCGCAAAAGCGAATGCGAAAATGATTGCGGAATTTCGACAACTGTGGTAGGAGAACTCTGATTGGCGCCGATGCAAAAGAAGGGCGGAGAAAATAATCGCGCAATATTCCTATTGCCGAATATTCGCATTGCGAATATTCGGCAATATAAAATGATCGCTTCAGCTACTCGGCCCAGTGTCTCTAATCATACCAGCATACCAGCACTAGGATGTGATCTGTTTTAAAAATAAAATTGAAAAAATGCGAATATTCGGAATAGCAAATATTGGCCGCGAAATTCGATATATTCGTGAATAGTCGAATATGCCATATTCGAGCCGAATATTCGCAATACGAATATTCGTGAGCAACACTATCCATGACTAGACTGACGTTTAACATGGAAATCTATGGAAGGGGTGCCCAGCTTTGAAAAATCGGTGCTCCCCAGCCGTAGGTCCCCCAGACAACAAACTTTGCACACATGTAGATAAGAAATGGGGCTACATGTGTGCTAAGTTTCGAGTCCATGGACCTACGACCGGCCAGTACTGGGTCCCCAAATTCACCGGAGAAATTACCGTTTAACATGGGAGTCTATGGAAGGGATGCCTGGCTTTGAAAAATCGGTGCTCCCCGGCTGTAGGTCCCCCGGACAACATACTTTGCACACTTGTAAAGAAAGAGTGGGGCTACATGTGTGCCAGGGGACCTACGGCCGGCCGGTACCGGGTCCCCAAAGTCCAGGAGATCAGGCGCAAAAAGGTGACTCGAGTATAAGCCGAGAGGGGCATTTTCAGCACAAAAAAAATTGCTGAAAAACTTGGCTTATACTCGAGTATATATGGTAGATATGAAAATATTTGCAAAGTGATAATTCTAAATGATTCATTTTATTTAAAGTGTTCTCTTGTTTCTTATCTCCGCAGCAAACGCCAGTGAAGCAGTCCTTCAGCAAGTCGCTGTGCCGGGAGTCCCACTGGAAATGCCTACTTCTGTCGCTTCTCATCTACAGCTGCATGGGTGCCATGACCTGGTGTCACGTCACCAAAGTCACCCGCTTGACCTTCGACACCGCCTACAAAGGCAACTCCATGATGTATCACGACAGTCCCTGCTCCAATGGCTACGTCTACATCCCCCTGGCCTTCCTGGTCATGCTGTACGTCGTCTACCTGGTGGAATGTTGGCACTGCTACACGCGGAATGAGATGCAGTATAAAGTAGACCTGGAGAGCGTGCAGGAGCGTGTGCAGCGGATGCAGCAAGCCACGCCGTGCATTTGGTGGAAGGCCATCAGCTACCACTACGTACGTCGGACTCGGCAGGTGACCCGTTACAGAAACGGAGATGCCTACACCACCACCCAGGTCTACCACGAGCGGGTCAACACCCACGTGGCTGAATCGGAATTTGACTATAACAATTGCGGAGTCAAGGATGTCTCGAAAGAACTGACAGGCCTTGACACCTATCCGGTTACACGGCTGCGTTTTACAAAGTGCTTTAGCTTTGCGAATGTGGAGTCTGAGAACTCTTATCTGACCCAGAGGGCAAGATTCTTTACGGAGAACGAGGGCCTGGATGATTACATGGAAGCTCGGGAGGGAATGCACTTAAAAAACGTGGACTTTAAGGAATATATGGTTGCATTTTCTGACCCGGACAACCTTCCGTGGTACGTCTCCCACTATGTATTTTGGGTGGCGGCTCTTCTAACGCTCTCCTGGCCGCTAAGAGTCTTGAACGAGTACCGAACATCGTGTGTCCATTATCACGTGGAAAAGCTGTTTGGCTTTGACTTTACACCGGTCACGCCCGCCGATGACCGGACCTTGTGCCGGAGAATGCCCCGTGTCAACACCATCGATAGCACCGAGCTGGAGTGGCACATACGGTCCAACCAGCAGCTGGTGCCCAGCTACTCCGAAGCTGTCCTCATGGATCTGGCGGGCATGTCTACTAACTACACCGCCTGCCGATACACCCAGGGCTATCGCCAGAACTGCGATAGGTGCCACCGTACAATCAGCAGCTCCTCCATATTTTCCCGTAGTGCTCTCAGCATATGTAACGGCAGCCCCAGAATTCCGTTCAGCAGCAGTCGCTTCTCCCTGAGTCGCCTGTACGGATCCCGCCGCAGTTGCCTGTGGCAGAGCCGCAGCGAAAGCCTCAATGAGCAAAGCGCTCCTACTGAGCAGACCAGGTTGTCCAGCCAGGTAACGGTGGAAGAGGAGGAACCTCCTCCGTACCAGGATGCTCTCTATTTCCCTATCCTCATTGTCCACCGCAACGAAGGCTGCACAAACCACGACCACCGACGCCTCCACCGCAACGGTTCTTGTGTAGAAACCTCACTGTGATAGAGTTAAAAAAAAAAAAGCTGAAAATTAAAATGTTGTGTTATCATCACAAAACACATAGGAGTTGACTTAATTGTTACGGTCATGAGGTGCCCAGTAACATGCAAAAATATCAATGCCAACGGGGATCATGGCATCAATGAAGTACATGTGCTAAAAGCAAAGAGGTCTTGAGGAAGCTGCCAAACTGGCGGCTAAGGGTGGAATGTGGATGAGACACATGAAGACATTCATACACTAATGCCGCGTACACACGATCGGAAATTCCAACAAGAAAAGTCAGATGTGAGCTTTTGGTCGGAAATTCCGACCGTGTGTAGGCTCCATCTGAATTTTTCTGTTGGAAATTTCCGCCAAGAAAAATTTGAGATCTGGTTCTCAAATTTTCTGACAAGGGAAGTTATTGGAGGAAATTCTGATCGTCTGTATGCAATGCCGACGCACCAAAAAGCACGCATGCTCAGAATCAAGCAGAAGAGCCGAACTGCCTATTGAACTTCATTGATCTCGGCTCGTCGTACGTCTTGTACGTCACCGCGCTCTTGACGTTCGGAATTTCAGACAAGATTTGTGTGACCGTGTGTATGCAACACAAGTTTAAGCCAACATTCCGTCTGGAAAAAAAACACGGTTTTCTGGTCGGAATTTCCGATCGTGTGTACGCGGCATTAGACTTTGATGGATTGAGCCATAACGGTCCTGTACAATGTCCACAGTGATGTACAAAGCCAAGAACCAAACCACGGACCATTGGAGGACTTAGATGACCATGGAAAGTTCTTCCACCGGCTCTTGTCTACTATACTCTGGACGAAGGGTCGAATGTGGCACCAAGTGGACATTACAGGACTGGATATTTGATATTCAGTAGCGGAAAATTAGGCAATAGTTCATTCCATTAGTTAGCACTTCCTGTCCATCCATTGGATCATCTTCCAAGGTGTTTAAGTCATGTTCTCGGGGACCGGTCTGCCCTCGATGGTCAACCAGTGAGCTGTACATGGGATAGCGCAGGGAATTGTGGGCCAGGAACTGGTTTTCCCGAGAAGAGGAGACACTAAACTCAGCATTTCTCACTGACGAATGTGCAATATCTCCATTACACGATGGTTAGTTAATGGAGGCGTCACCGGCCACTGGAGGCCAACAAGCGGGAGGAAAGTTGGTGGGATTAATGGATCACTGCAGACCTCTCTCTCTCTCTCTCTCAATATTCTTTTCACATGTAGTAATTACCTCCCCACCCCCTCCACTCACAGTATATTCAGCATGAGAATGTTCAGGTTGTATATACACAGATTACGAAGAATTATCTCACCTCTTACAACATTGTTAACAAGCTTCTTATTGCATGTCACCCATCCCCCCCTTCAGTTATGTAACATGAAACACCGACACTCCTCTAATTGGGTGTCACATGTACAGGGGCGGACTGACAACTCATGGGGCCCCCCGGGCAATAGGAGATTATGGGGCCCCCAGGCAATAGATTATGGGGCCACACAGTATACACACACACACATACAGTATACATACACAGTATACACACACTGTATACACATACAGTATACATACACAGTATACACACACTGTATACACATACAGTATACATACACACACATACCGTATACATACACAGTATACACACACATACAGTATACACACATACACATACAGTATACTATCACAGCATACACACACAGTATACACATACAGTATACACACACACACACAGTATACACACATACAGTATACACATACAGTATACACACACAGTATACACACATACATACAGTATACATACACAGTATACACATACAGTATGCACACACACATGCAGTATACACACATACAGTATACATACATACACAGTATACACAGTATACACACACACATACAGTATACATACACAGTATACACACACATACAGTATAAATACACAGTATACACACACACACACACATAGTATAGACACACAGTATATATACACACACACTATACATACATACACAGTTTACACACACAGACACACAATATACACACACAATATACATATATACACACAATGAAAAGGTACTGGAGAGGCGGGGCAGCTATAATCTTGGGATGTTTTTAAAAACACAGATTTTTACATACTGTCCCTGGTTTTACTGAGGCTGGCAACCCTGATGGGGCCCCCTAGTGACAGGGGGCCCTCGGGTGGTGCCAGAGTGCCCGAAAAGGTCAGTCCGCTCATGCACGTGTCCCCCCCCCTCCCCCTCCTCCCTTCCCCGGGCTGCAGTGTTTGGAATTACCGTCACTACCAAATGTCTCTCTGCTGCCTTAACCCTTTCACTCTCCAAAGGGGCTGCAACAAAGTGCAGAGTCGCCATACACTGCAGGCCGCGGGAGTCAGCAAAAAGGAGGCGTGCATTTGTGTGTGGTTAGAGATCCACCACAGGTATGGCGGTCAATGCCGGATTTCTGTATATAGGGAGATCAATGATGGATACACGGGATAGAGTTCCATTGAATGCTTATGAACTACACGTCCCAGCATGCCTTACCATTGGCAATTTAAAGGGAAACTGTAATGTATTTCAGTGAGTCACATTCTTGCGTTAGCACTGTAAGGTTTGATGTGACTTTCACTTTTTTATTTTTTTATTTGCTGTTTCATATTTGAATTGTTGTATTTCATATCAAGATGTGTAAATGCTTTTTGGATGGGGCATTTTGTATATCAGGGAATGTGATTGGCTGCCTTGGTTAAAAGGAATCTATCAGGATGGGAAGATGGTGCTTCTGATTTGTTTTTTAGAAGGTTCAAGCTTTTTGGAGCTGTCATCCCCATCCTTCATCCACTGCTTAGCAAGTCACTTGCCCGGTGAAACGCGTCAGTATATATCAGCCGTTTCCAGACGCTTCAGTGGATGCATGCTTGTTCTAGGTCAGGGATATGCAATTAGCGGACCTCCAGCTGTTGCAAAACTACAAGTCCCATCATGCCTCTGCCTCTGGGGGTCATGCTTGTTGCTGTCAGAGTCCTGCAATGCCTCATGGGACTTGTAGTTCTGCATCAGCTGGAGGTCCACTAATTGCATATCCCTGTTCTAGGTAGACATGTGCAGAACGAAAAGATTGGTTTTGTTTCGATTCATTATTTGCATAAATTTGTTTAGTTAAATTAGTTTAATTTGTTTTAGGGAATTATTTTGTTTATTCGTTTTCGAATAGATTCAAAAAGTTTTCAAATCAATTTCGAATAGTTTTCGAATCAATTTTCGAATAGTTTTCCAATAAACTTTGAATAGTTTTCGAATCAATTTTCGAATAGTTTTCGAATAAACTTTGAATAGTTTTCGAATCAATTTCGAATAGTTTTCAAATTTGAAAAGTTTTTGAATCAATTTCGAATAGTTTTCGAAAACTTTTTGATTTGCTTTTGTTTAGTTTTGTTTCGATTCATTATTTGCATAAATTCGTTAAGTTAAATTAGTTTAATTTGTTTTAGGGATTCATTTTGTTTATTCGTTTTCGAATAGATTCAAAAAGTTTTCGAATCAATTTCGAATAGTTTTCAATTTTTTTTTATAATAGTTTTCGAATCAATTTTCGAATAGTTTCAGAATCAATTTTCGAATAGTTTTCGAATCAATTTCGAATAGTTTTCGAATCAATTTCGAATAGTTTTCGAATCAATTTCGAATAGTTTTCGAATCAATTTCAAATAGTTTTTAAATTTGAAAAGTTTTAGAATACATTTTGAATGGTTTCAGAATCAATTTCGAATAGTTTTCAAATTTGAAAAGTTTTTGAATCAATTTCGAATAGTTTTCGAAAACTTTTTGAATTGGTTTTGTTTAGTTTTGTTTCGATTCATTATTTGCATAAATTTGTTTAGTTAAATTAGATTAATTTGTTTTAGGGATTCATTTTGTTTATTCATTTTCGAATAGATTCAAAAAGTTTTCGAATCAATTTCGAATAGTTTTCAAATTTTAAGAGTTTTTTAAATCAATTTTCGAATAGTTTTCGAATCAATTTCGAATAGTTTTCGAATCAATTTCGAATAGTTTTCGAATCAATTTTGAATAGTTTTCGAATCAATTTCGAATAGTTTTTAAATTTGAAAAGTTTTAGAATAAATTTTGAATGGTTTCAGAATCAATTTCGAATAGTTTTCTAATCAATTTCGAATAGTTTTCAAATTTGAAAAGTTTTTGAATCAATTTCGAATAGTTTTCGAAAACTTTTTGAATTGGTTTTGTTTCGATCCATTATTTGCATAAATTCGTTTTAGGGATTCATTTTGTTTATTCGTTTTCGAATAGATTCAAAACGTTTTCGAATCAATTTCGAATCGTTTTCAAATTTTAAACATTTTCGAATCAATTTTGAATAGTTTTCGAATCAATTTTCGAATAGTTTTAGAATTAATTTTCGAATAGTTTACAAATTTGAAAAGTTTTAGAATAAATTTCGAATAGTTTCAGAATCAATTTTCGAATAGTTTTCGAATTTGAAACGTTTTTGAATCAATTTCGAATAGTTTTCAAATTTGAAAAGTTTTAGAATAAATTTCGAATAGTTTCAGAATCAATTTCGAATAGTTTTCGAATTTGAAAAGTTTTTGAATCAATTTCGAATAGTTTTCGAATTTGAAAAGTTTTTGAATCAATTTCGAAAACTTTTCTAATTGTTTTCCAATTTCCAAAAAGAATAAAATAGAATAGAAAATAAAGGGACAGAAAAAAAATCTATTTGAAATTTATTTTTTATCTATTTTCGAATTCGAATAGTTTTCCAATTTGAAAACTTTTCAAATTTAAATTTGAAAACTATTGGAAAACGACAGTAAAACCTTGGTTTGCAAGCATAATTCGTTCCAGAAACACGCTTGTAATCCAAAGCATTTGTATATCAAAGCATTTTTTTTAAAGAGTATAAAAGAGAAGAGAGGCGCCTCTAGTAAGTTGCTAAATGTTGCACCTTCATTAAATGTAACCATATTGCTACACTTAGGCTGCATTCACACCTAATCGCGGCGTTTTGTCCCGCGACAAATTGTGGCGTTTTGTACCGCGATTTGTGGCGTTTTAACCCCCAGGTCCACATCTCCTATGCCGAACGCCGAAGCCGCCTGAAAAAAAGGGTCCGAGACTTGTTTTGAGCTTCAGGCGTTCGGCGTTCGGCGTGGAGATGTGAACCATCTCCATAGAGAGCAATGGTATTTCTCCCCTCCAGCTTATCGAGCGTCGGGCGTAAATACGCCTAGGTGTGAATGGAGCCTTAGAGGCGCCTCTCTTCTTTTTTATACTCGGTGGTGACATGACGCCACTCTTATATCAAGACATCGCTTGTATATCAAGGCAAAATGTATTCAAAAATGTTGCTTGTCTTGCAAAACGCTCTCAAACCAAGTTACTCTCAATCCAAGGTTTTACTGTATTCGAATTTCATCTGAATTTCGAATATCATTATTTCGGATTCATTTATTTTCGGTACTATTCGAATTCGAAAATTCTGATACAGCCGAATAACGAAAATTTGTCTGAATTTTTAATTTGGAACGAAACGAACCGCACATGTCTAGTTCTAGGTCAGAGGCACCTGTGATAATGGGGACAGCCCAGGAGCCTGGACCTCGAACCCAAGTCAGACATGGCAGCCCCCATATTCCTATGCTGACAGGTCCCCTTTAAGGACAGCCGAGACAGCCTTATAGAGAGTTTATTATTTTCCATCATTCAGATCTGACTTGCGATAAGAGAGGGGAATGGCGGATTGTGACCACTCCACCGGAAGGAACACTTCATATCTAATGAGTGGACATGGCCGCCCCCATAGACGTCTATATACATACTCCATGCAGACAGAAACAAAACAAATATTTTTATTAAGCTGATCCTTCCACATATTATCTAAAAAAAAATGAAATAATTAAAAAAAGATTCTCTTTAATCAGTAAAGGAATTCCAGTACAGACAGAATGTTATCCAGCTGCTTGTAGCGTCCTTTCAGTGTCCTTGTAGTGTCCCTGCATTGGCCATGCTGGTTCTTGTAGTGTCATTTGATTGACCATGCTGGCTGTTGCAGTGTTTCTGCTGTATGCAAGCTGGCTCTTGTAGTGTCCCATTGACAATACTGGTTCCTGTAGTCTCCCTGCATTGGCCACACTGGTTTATGTAGTCCCCCTGCATTGGCCATGCTGGTTCGTGTATTGTCTCTGCAGTGGACCAGCTGGCTCTTGTAGTGTCCCATTGACCATGCTGGTTCCTGTAGTGTCCCTGCAATGACCATGCTGGCTTTTATAGTATCCCTGCATTGGTCAAGCTGGTTCTTGTAGTGTTTCTCCATTAGCCATGCTGGCTCTTGTATTGTCTCTGCAGTGGACTAGCTGGCTTTGGTAGTGTCCCATTGACCATGCTGGTTCTTGTAGTGTATCTGCATTGGCCATACTGGTTCTTGCATCCTCCCTACATTGAACACACAGGTTCTTGTAGTCTCACTGCATTCACCACACTGGTTCTTGTAGTCTCCCTGCATTCACCACACTGGTTCTTGTAGTCTCCCTGCATTGGCCACACTGGTTCTTGTAGTCTCCCTGCATTGGCCACACTGGTTCTTGTAGACTCCCTGCATTGGCCACACTGGTTCTTGTATTTTTCCCTGCATTGGCCACACTGGTTCATGTAGTCTCCCTGCATTGGCCACACTGGTTCTTGTAGTCTCCCTGCATTGACCACACTGGTTCTTGTATTCTCCCTGCATTGACCACACTGGTTCTTGTATTCTCCCTGCATTGACCACACTGGTTCTTGTATTCTCCCTGCATTGACCACACTGGTTCTTGTATTCTCCCTGCATTGACCACACTGGTTCTTGTAGTGTATCTGCATTGACCACACTGGTTCTTGTAGTCTCCCTGCATTCACCACACTGGTTCTTGTAGTGTATCTGCATTGACCACACTGGTTCTTGTATTCTCCCTGCATTGACCACACTGGTTCTTGTAGTGTATCTGCATTGACCACACTGGTTCTTGTAGTGTATCTGCATTGACCACACTGGTTCTTGTAGTGTATCTGCATTGACCACACTGGTTCTTGTAGTCTCCCTGCATTGACCACACTGGTTCTTGTAGTGTATCTGCATTGACCACACTGGTTCTTGTATTCTCCCTGCATTGACCACACTGGTTCTTGTAGTGTATCTGCATTGACCACACTGGTTCTTGTAGTCTCCCTGCATTGACCACACTGGTTCTTGTAGTCTCCCTGCATTGACCACACTGGTTCTTGTAGTCTCCCTGCATTGACCACACTGGTTCTTGTATTCTCCCTGCATTGACCACACTGTTTCATGTACTCTCCCTGCACTGGCCATGCTGGTTCTTGTTGTCTCCCTGCACTGTCCATGCTGGCTGTTGTAATGGTTCGGCATTGGCCATACTGGCTCTTGTAGTGTCTCTGCAGTGGACCAGCTAGCCCTTGTAGTCTCACAGTGACCATGCTGGTTTCAGTAGTATCCCCTCATTGGCCATGCTGGTTTTTGTAGTCTCCTTGCATCGGCCATGCTGGCTCTTGTAATGTCTCTGCAGTGGACCAGCTGGCTCCTGTAGTGACCCTTCATTGACAATGCTGGTTCCTGTAGTGTCCCTGCATTGGCCAAGTTGGTTCTTGTAATGTTTCTGCATCGGCCATGCTGGCTCTTGTAGTGTCTCTGCAGCGGACCAGCTGGCTCGGGTAGTGTGCCTGCATTGACTTTGCTATTGTAGTGCAGTGGACATGCTGATTCTTGTAGTTCTGGGTGGTCAAAGTTGGGACTTATGATTTGTTTTCGGCAAATAATACAACTGATGAGGTCATTCACAGCCAGAGCAGGGACAGAATTAGATGTGAGCTCAAGATGAAGCAGATTTTTCATCATTTAAGTGGCGGGTCCTTTCTGACTCCCAATGTTGCAATTCAGTGATGTTGTGTAATTACCCGCAACTGACCTCCACCATCAGTGCAACTGACCTCCACCATCAGTGCAACTGACCTCCACCATCAGCGCAACTGACCTCCACCATCAGTGCAACTGACCTCTACCATCAGTGCAACTGACCTCCACCATCAGTGCAACTGACCTCCATCATCAGTGCAACTGACCTCCACCATCAGTGCAACTGACCTCCATCATCAGTGCAACTGACCTCCACCATCAGTGCAACTGACCTCCACCATCAGTGCAACTGACCTCCATCATCAGTGCAACTTACCTCCACCATCAGTGCAACTGACCTGTGCAGTTATTAAAGGGACTGGCTGGGCCTGGGGTCATGTGACGGCATTTCGTTCCTATCAATATGACTTGGGGTTATCAGCTCCATTGTGAACTAAAGCTTTAGTATTGTGGTCATGGCCTTGAAGTGATGAGCAAAGCAACAGGTTTACTTTAATGGCGGCACCCGCAGCGGGTAGAACCCCCTTAAAGCTGAACTCCGGGATCATCAAATATAATACAAGAATTCTGTGTATCCTTCCTTGAATCTCGGTGAGCTTTGTATATTTCTTCCAGATCTGTGCAGAAATCCAGTGTGAGACTTCCTGTAATAAAGACCGCTGACTGCTGCCCCCTCTCCTTGTGCAGGGGGACTGGTCTTGTCGCCGCCCCCTCCTGTAGTTTTCTGTAGTGGGTGGAGCCTGCTGGGCCCCTCCCATGACTCAGCTCCTTGCACATGGTACAGCACAGTGATGTCACTGCTACTTACAAGGTTATAACTGAGTTCTCAAAGACAATTAGTGCACAGAAAGTGGATTTATAGCCTGTGCGGCAATTGAGGAATGTTTTTTAAATAAAGTTTGTTCTGCCCAGAGTTCAGCTTTTAAGAGGAGTGAACCGAAGGAGCCCTGTGCACTGCCGAAAAATGTGTTCGTTTTCGTCTCATTCGGTTTTTTGTTTTTTTTTTTCCGTAAAATTAGAAAATTCCGAAATTCTAAATTTGTTATTTAGAAAATTTGAAAATTAGAAAATTCGTAAATCTGAAAGTCCGTAATTAAAAAAAATTGAAAATCCCTAAATTCCAAAATTCGGAATTCGTAAATTCGAAAATTCCTTAATTCAAACATTCGGAAATTCAAAAATCTGAAAATTCAAAAGTTCGGAATTCGGAGATTCAGAAATGTGAAAATCCGAAAAATAAGAAACAAAATCTGAAAATAAAAAATAAAATCCAAAAATTTGAAAGAACAAAAATTCCAAATAATAAAAAAACGAACTAATAATAACTATTAAATTATAGGTATTGGAATTTCCTTTCAAATTTGGCTGTTAGTGAACGTAACAAATACAAAATTATCTGAAGTTACGAATTATCCGAAATGACGAATGCCGCATCTTAAATGAATGGAATCAAATTAATAAAATTAATAATAATAATAATAAAAAGTTTTTATTATTGTTATTTATTATTATTCATTTGTTGCGTTCCTTTCACTTAGATGCGGCATTCGTTATTTCGGATAATTTGTAACTAACAGCCTAATTAATTCAGATTTTCCAATTTTCAGGTTTTGGAATTTTCATATTTTCGTTCTTTGAATTCCCAGATTTTTGTTCTTTTGAATTTTCGTATTTTTATTCTTATTTTCGGATTTCTGAATTTTCAAAATTCCGAATTTTCGCATTTCAAATTTTAGAATTTCGGAAATTTGAATTTCAGAATTTTAGAATTTCGGAAATTCTGATATTTTCAGATTTTCCAATTTTCGGGATTTAGAATTTTCCGATTTTCATTCTTTGAATTCTCAGATTTTCGTTGTTTTGAAGTTTCAGATTTTCATTCTTATTTTCGGATTTCAGAATTTTCGCATTTCGAGTTTTAGAATTTACGAAATTCGAATTTTACGAATTTTAGAATTTACGAAACTCTGATATTTTCGAATTAGCGAGTTTGTCGAAATATGTTAAACTAATTTAGATGGAAACTAATTGCACATATCTAGCCCTGTGCACACTCCAAGTCCCTAACAAGAGACACCCCCCCCCCACCACCACCATCATCATGTGACCACTCCAAGTGTCTGTCCATCCAAACACCACCTATAAGATTAATGGGACGATTACATGTTTATTAATTAATACAATTTTAGATTTGGTGATTTTATTTTATCGTATGTAAAAAAAGAACCCAACCTTAAAACCTGAACCCCATAAAAGTAAGTCTTCACCCTAATCTAACCCCGATACTTCCCCTATCAACTTCAGGCAAAAACGTAATCTCAGGTTCTCAGTTATATGCCCTACCTCACTTTTATAGCTGCGACTATCCTCTGTGTGCACACTTCAATACCCCCTACCCCTCCCCCACACATCAAAAATCTATGGGTGACTACAGGAAAAATAATGGTTGCTTCCCTCCACCCACAGCCCATGGGCGTCCACAAAACTTTTTTCAGGGGGGGGGCATCATTTTAAGGTTACCAATGCTCTGCCCCTTTTGACAATGTCATGAAAGGAAGGGGCTTAGCCGCGACTCGCAAGTGTTTATTTTTAAATTCCGGGTGCCGGTACATGGAGAGCGTTTCAGCGCCCGGCACCCGCTGCTCTCGGGTGATTAGGGTGCCTGGGCACAACCCATGCACACGCCTATGGCAGACACCTTGCTGATCCCTGATTCCAAGGGGGGGGCGCTTGCCCCCCCTTGCCCCTACCTGCGGACGCCCATGCCACAGCCTATGATTGGACAAGGAAGAAGCAACAGCATGCCTGATGGGGTCATCCAAGTGCTCACCCCTCCTATAGGAGTTAGACTGACATTACTATGCAAAGCTCTGATTGGCTGAGAGTCCTCGCTCTCTCTCTCCCGATCTAAGCTGTGCAGAGGATTACAGCAGGCTGATGTCAAGATGGATTCAGCTACAAATTCCTGTAGCGTGTATTCAATGAATACATAACTGGGATAAATTGTGTTGTTTTAAAAAAAATCTTTGCCTGGGGTCAGCTTTAACCCTAACTTTTTTCCCCTTGTAACCCCAACTATGACCCCTAATACCAACTCTAACATGGGAGGGGATTCCCTTACCTTGTCAGTGCTGAGCACTCGCTCTTCTACACTGAGATCTACACTTTGCCGACATCTCAGACCTAGAAAATGCTGATCAGACATTTTATACATCCTTACAGAGCTACAAAGAGTTCCCCAAGATAATGTCAGTGCAAGATGCTGTGGCTGTAACTGTCAGGTAGTGAAAGAAGGATGATCATGACAGCTCCAAAGCTTGCACCTCTCAAAAGAAGTCAGCAGTGGCAGTAGCTCATAATTCTGTCATGACTGATTGACTTTACAGAGGCATTAGTTCAAGAATGACACCGAGTTGGAACCCCCGCCATACACATACAGTATAATTTACACCCCCAGCTTCCACCTACAGCCTATTAGCTCCTCCACTAGCCTCTGTCCAGGTCTGATCAGCTCCATCCAGCAGCTTCCTCACTGCTCCTACAGCCCCTCCATCAACTCTGTCCTAGGTTCCACCAGCTCCTCAAGTGGCCTCCGTCCTGGTCCCATCAGCTCCTCCAGTGTTCCCCAACTATGTTCAGTCAGTTCCATCGGCAACCTCCACCCAGGTCCCACCAGCCCCTTCAGTGGCTTTTGTACAGGTCCCATCAGCCCTTCTAGTGACCTCTACCCAGGTCCAGTCAGTCCCATCAGCAACCTCCACTCTGGTCACATAAGCCCCAATCAGCATCTTCTCCACTGGTCTTACAGCCCCCATCAGTGGCCTCTTCCCAGTTCCCATTAGCCCCCCCCCCCACACTGGCCTCCGCCCAAGTCCCATCAGCCCCTCCAGTGGCCTCTGTCCGGGTCCTATTGGCCTCTCCTGCAGGTGGCGCACTTCACTCCTGTGTGGACAGATAATGAAATGTCAATAAAGACTCACTTCACTGGTCCTACAGCCACCCCATCAATTCTCCCTAGGTTGCATCAGCCCCTCCAGTGCCCTCTGTCCAGGTATGATCAGCTCCATCCAGAAGCTTCTTCACTGGTCCTACAGCCCCTCCATCAACTCTGTCTTAAGTTCCACCAGCTCTTCCAGTGGCCTCCATCCTGGTCCCATCAGCTCCTCCAGTGGCCTCCACCTATGTCCAGTCAGTTTCATCAGCAACCTTCACTCAGGTCCCATGAGCCCCTCCAGTGGCCTATGTCCAGGTCCCATCAGCCACTCTAGTGACCTCTACCCAGGTCCAGTCAGTCTCATCAGCAATCTCCACCCTGGTCCCATTAGCCTCTCCGGTGGCCTCTGACTTGGTCCCTTCAACCCCATCCAGCAGCTAATAGACTGGTCCTACAGCCGCCACTTCAATTCTCCCCGGGACCAATCAGCCCCTCCAGTGTCCTCCGCCCAGGTCTGATCACCTCCATCCAGTAGCTTCTTCACTGGTCCTACAACCCCTCCATCAACTCTGTCCTAGGTTCCACCTGCTCCTCCAGTGGCCTCCACCTAGGTACAGTCAGTTCCATCGGCAACCTCCACTCAGGACCCACGAGCCCCTCCAGTGGCCTTTGCCCAGGTCCCATCAGCCCTTCCAGTGACCTCCACCCAGGTCCAGTCAGTCCCACCCTGGTCCCATTAGCCCTGACTTGGTCCCTTCAACCCCATCCAGCAGCAAATAGACTGGACCTACAGCCGCCCCTTAAATCTTCCCCGGGCCCATTTGCCCCTCTGGTGTCCTCCGCCCAGGTCTGATCAGCTCCATCCAGTAGCTTTTTCACTGGTCTTACAGCCCTTCCATCAACTCTCCCTGGGTACCATCACCCCCTCTGATGGCCTCTGACTTTGTCCAATCAGCCCCATCCAGCAGCTTCCTAACAGGTCTTACAGCCGACCCCATGTGGCCTCTTCACAGGTCCCATTAGCCCCTCCAGTGACGTCTGCCCAACTCCCATCAACCCGTCCAGTGGCCTCCACCCAGGCCCTATTGGCCTCTCCTGCAGGTGGCGCACTTCCTTCCTGTTTAGACAGAAAATGAAATGTCAATAAAGACTCAAATGAATGTTTTTGTTGGGAAATCTATATATTTTTTCCTGTGTGTGTATATATAGTAGATGTAATAAGAATATGGGGCTGGTAGATGGAATGGGCCCTTGAAATAAGACATTGTAGACCTAATCACTCCATACAGTGGTCCCCTGTGTTGCAGGACTCGGCCATACCATTTAGATATCATCTCCATTTATTTACTATGGAAGGTGTAGACATTTTATATGGATCCCTCTCACTGCCTGCAGAAATATTCCACTTAGTATTAAGATCTTGCAATGTTGTACCCTATCTCTCATTCTCATCCCCTTCGGTCTAGCATAATGCAGACTGCACTGACTGATGGACAGCAGGGACCCCCAACCTAGCATATTATATTCAGTATTTAAAGGAAAACTTTACAGTGAGAACATACTATATAATGCCTAAGCGAAATCTTTATGTTTTGCTATGCCACGTTTTCGATACTGTACTACAAACTCAGATATGTAGATGATCCATCTGTTATTTCTCTGAAATCATCCCTCCCTGATCAATAAGTGCTGAGAAATTGTATTCATATAATTAGATCAGAGGCAGGACCAGTAAAGCACAATCACTGTGCAATAGGCAGGAAGCAAATGCTGCATATATATATATATATATAAAAAACATAATATAAATGGAACTGTAGACACAGAGGTTTAAAAAATAAACAAACGCAGAAGCACAGTTCTTAGTACATTAACACAGACTGATAGGATTATATTACATTCCGATGTGCATCCCCAAAAATAAGCCTATAGTCTCCCTTTAAGTCTGGCCAGCGACCAATGTACAGAGTGACTGCAACTGCGTACCCAAAAACGACGTCCTTTCAGTTTGTATGAATGTGGTCCCCGATTGGTTAAAAATGATTGTGTATGCCAACCAAATGGGGGCTGACTTTTTACAGGCCAGTGGGTTGGGTGTCTTAAGGTAGCAGGTCAGTGGCTGGGAAAATCGAGGTAGCAGGTCAGTAGGTTTGGAGTCTCGAAGTGTTGGGTCATCAGGTTGGAAGTCTCAAGGTAGCATGGCAGTGCCTGGGGATATAGAGGTGGTGGTACAGCAGGTTGGAAGTCTACTCTTTAGGTGGCAGGTCAGTGGGTTTGGAGGCTCAAGGTGGCCAGTCGGTTGACTGGGAGTCTTGAGGTGACAGCTCAGTGAGTTAGGATTCTTGAGGTGGAAGCTCAGTGAGTTAGGAATCTTGAGGTGGCAGATTATCCAGTGGAGAGTCTTGAGGTGTTGGGTCAGTGGATTTGATGTCTTGAAGTGCTGGGTCATCAAGTTGGGAGTCTCAAAATGGCAACTCAGCTGGTTGGGATTCTCAAGGTGGCAAATCAGTAAATTAAGAAACTTGAGGTGGCTGGTCAGTGGGTTGGGAGTCTCGAGGTGGCAGATCGGTGAGTTTAGTGTTTCGACGTGGTTGGTCATCAGGTAGGAAATCTTAAAGTGTCAGATCAGCAGGATGCAAGTTGGGAGTCAGCAGGTTGGGAGTCTAAAAGCCCATACACACGATCGGACTTTCCGACAACAACGTGTTTTATCAGACAATCCAACTGTCTGTATGCTCCATCAGACAATTGTTGGTTTTTCAACGGACAAATGTTCGCTGTGCATGCTCTCAAACTTTCCGACAACAAATGTCCGATGGAGGATCATCCAATCGTGTGAACAAAAGTCCATCGGACTAAAATCCAAAGTACAAACACGCATGCTTGGAACCAATGCTAAACATCAGACAATAGCAGAAGTTGCCCAAAGGGTGTCGGTAAAGAGCTGAAAAACCATGTGATTTGGTAAATGTTGGCTGAAAATGTTCTGCATACACATGGCAGAATATTTTTCACAGCCAACGCCCTTTGGACCAAAATCCACGGAAAAATCAGATGGAAGTCCGATTGTGTGTATGAGGTTTTAAGGCAGATCAGCGGACCAGGAATTTTAGCTGGTGGCAGCGGGTTAGAAATCTTGAGATGGCAAGTTATTGACTTGAGAGTCTCGAGGTGGTGGGTCAATGGGTTTGATGTCTTGAAGTGGCAGGTCATCAGGTTGGTAGTCTCGAAATAGTAACTCAGTGGGCTGGTATTTTTGAGATGGCAAATCAGTAAATTAGGAATCTTAAAGTAGCAAGCCAGTGGGTTGGGAGTCTCAAGGTGACAGATCAGTGAGCTGGTTGTCTCAAGGTGGTGTGTCATCATGTAGGAAGTTTTAATGTGTCAGGTCAGCAGGTTGGGAGTCTTAAAGGTGGGAGATCAATAAACTAAGAATTTAGGGTGGCAAGTCATTGGATTACGAGTCTTGAGTTTACTGGTCGGTGGATTCGAAGTCTTGAGTTTGCTGGTCATTGGATTGGGAGTCTCAAGGTGAAGGTGTCCTTATTACTTCTCCATGACCCATATATGACCCATAGGAGGGTTATCTATGGGGGCCTCCGGGGATCAGTACCTGGAAACGTATGCCACAATATCAACCAGTATAAGGGAATTAAGGATACAACACATCGGTCGCATTGAGTATAGCTCCATAGTTTATCCTCGGGACAGGCATATGGTGGCACAGCAAAGCATTCTGGTTATGGGCATTTTGATGAATACCAGGATCCAGGTCAGGAGATGGATAGGGTATACAGACTGATGCAGTAATGTGTTCCAGTATATCATTTATGTGACCTTGGATCCCTGTAGAATATTGGGAATTCCGGTTCTGTAGTCCAGCCTATATTCTGGAATTCTGTAATGTTGTCCCCACGGATTCGATGACTTTCCGGGATAAAACGCTCCCGCTTCTCCATATTAGACGGATATCAGATATCACGTAGTATGTGAGATCACTACTGAATGTTTTATAAAATCCCTGTCCCGGCACAGAGGGATTATCTGTTATTAAGTGCTTTTATTAGACAATGTAATGAGTATGATATGTCTGGAGTTAAGGACCTAGACCAGTGATGGAGAACCTTGGCACCCCAGATGTTTTGGAACTACATTTCCCATGATGCTCATTCACTCTTCAGAGTAGCTGAGCATCATGGGAAATGTAGTTCCAAAACATCTGGGGTGCCAAGGTTTGCCATCACTGACCTAGACTACGGAACGCTCTACCAACCAGCGTCCGGTTGGAGGTGAATCACCCGGCCTTCAGAAAAAAACTCAAAACCCATCTTTTCTGAGGGCAAAAGTACAGTAGGGAAAGGATACTAAGCGCCCAGAGGCGATTCAGTTTGCATGTGTTGCGCTATATAAGTTTCTCACTCACTCAGTTGTGCCACTTTAGTGTCGGGGGGCTCAGATTGGAGTCTCTCATGATCCAATGTCATGGCATGGGGACCAACATTTAAACATTCAGTACCAAAGAAGGAATGGAGCCTGGAAAGAGGGATGTTTTGGTGCGCTAGGATGGAATCTGATGGTCATATGGCCCCATAGCGGTAGGTGAGCGGGGACCGCGACCTGTGTTAACCCTCTCGAGGCCGCAGTCGCCGTTCACCTCCCGCTGTGCCATCTGGACATCAACAGCCCACGGAGCGGGTGGCCCTGACCCACCGGGCAAATGCCCGGTCTGCCCTATTGCCAGTACAGGCCTGGAAGAGAGCATGAGGGACATCTTAGCCAAAGGTCATTAAAGTATATGTACAGCCAAAGCTTTTATTGTGATTTTGGTTAAAGTTCTGAAAGATTAGAATTCTTGTCCTATTTTTATTGCTGTCTGTGTCCCTGTTGGGGAGATTCGCCCCTTCCCTTTGTCCTGAAAACCATTGACCATTGAAGGAATAAAACATTTTACCGGTGTCACCAGAACGGAAGGTGATGAGAAATCTTCCAATGTGGACACCTGTGCCAGAGAGAGGAGTTCTTCTAATTTTGTAAAAATTCCCTCTCACTTCCTGTTGTGTCTCTGGTACAGGAAGTAAAGCGAAATCTCCCCAATGGGCACACAAAATGTAAAACCTCCGCTACTTAGAGCTGAACTCCAGTTTAAGAAAATATTATCCAAACACAAGAGCTGTGTGTATTCTTCTTTGAATCTTGGTGTGGTTTGTGCATTTTTCCAGACAAAGAGGCATAGCTAGAACCTTCAGGGCCCTAGTGCCAGAAGCCATTAAGGGCCCCCCTGACTGGTAGGGGACCTTTCCATCGGTCCGTGGGCCCATTTTATCAGTCCTATTTAGCTGGTCAGTGTAGTTGCCAGGCATGCAGCATCTTCAGAAAGTTGTACACAGTGGCAGGCAGCTCCCAAGTGTCTCTCAGGAAAGGTTTCCTTTAGACTGTCTTCCTATGTGTTGTATTAAAGTGGTTGTAAACCTCAGACATGAAATATGAACATAGCGTATCCCTCTATAGTGTGTACTTGTCTCAGTCCAGAGCACTAGGCGCCATTTCTGTCTGCTGCTTTCTTCCTCTGCTATCAAAATGAGTCACTTCTCACAAGTTTTCCTGACACCAAGAAACACATGGTGACAGGGGAGGGACCTCCAGCTGATTGACAGCCTCAACTCTGTATCTGTGAGCTGTGCGGAAGTGGGGTGTCAGTTCCCTCCAATCAGCTCTCAGAGCTCTCCTCACTGATGTAACTCTCCGACCCCTGCTTTTCAGAGCTAAGAGATCAGTGGCTTCTCTAATCCATGTGTCCAGCCCCCTAATCTACATGTGGGACGCCGGACACAAGGGCCCAGATTCTCAAAGGAGATACGACGGCGTATCTCCAGATACGCCGTCATATCTCTGAGTCCGGCCGGTCGTATCTATGCGCCTGATTCATAGAATCAGTTACGCATAGATTTGTATTAGATCCGACCGGCGTAAGTCTCTTACGGCGTCTGATCTTAACTGCATATTTACGCTGGCCGCTAGGGGCGTGTACGCTGATTTACACCTAGAAATATGTAAATCAGCTAGATACGACAATTCACGAACGTACGCCCGGCCGACGCAGTACAGATACGCCGTTTACCATTTACGTTTACGGCTTTTCCCGGCGTAAAGTTACCCCTGCTATATGAGGCGTACATGCGGCGTACCAATCTGTATGGACGTCGTTCCCGCGTCAAATTTTACGTCGTTTGCTTAAGTCGTCCGTGAATGGGGCTAGCGTAATTTACGTTCACGTCGAAACCAATACGTCCTTGCGGCGTAGTTTGGAGCAATGCACACTGGGATAGGTCCACGGACGGCGCCGTTCGTAAAAAGCGTCATTTACGTGGGGTCACATAACATTTACATAACACACGCCCACATCTTCCACATTTGAATTAGGCGGGCTTACGCTGGCCTATTTACGCTACGCCGCCGCAACTTACAGAGCAAGTGCTTTGAGAATACTGCACTTGCCCGTCTAAGTTGCGGAGGCGTAACGTAAATAGGATACGTTACTCCCGCTCAAAGATACGCGGCTGTACGTGAATCCGGGCCATGGATTTCAATGTTTTTTTTTTTTTTTAAGCATGTGATTAGAGCCAGATGCTCTAATAGGCTTCAGAAAAGGGTGGGTTCGGGGCGCAGAGCACTGCGCCCCATGCCCACCCACTTGTGTGACAATAGCACTTGGTGACCGACCTGGGGGGGGGGGGTGGCTTGCTGCCTGTGACTGACTGACCGGGGGGGGGGGGGTGTATTGTTTGCCAACCCCCCCTCCCCCCCGCAAAATGTACCACCAGCCGTAAGAGATCCTGTGTAAATTCTGCACTTTAAATGGATGTAGGGGAAAGACAGCTATAGATAAAGAGGTACAACTACTGTAGGAGGATTTGTTTATTCGCTGTTTATCACCTAAGGGCCACTCACTTCACTGGATATATAGAAGGGTTTACAACCACTTTAAAGCACGTTGTACTGCACATATACGAATTCCATGGCAATGCACACGGCTCTGTAGGAGCTGATGCTACATTGCCCATCCAATGCCTTGTAATAAACATCAGCTGCAGTTCTTTTTTTCCTGCGTTGTGGTCGGTTGCCAGTCCATTCAAGATGAATGAGCTGCCTTAATCCAACTCGGGATAATGCATGTTGTGTCACATTACCGCCATGAACCAGAGCGCTGAGGTGTGAAGGGAGCGTTAATGGATTTTTTTTTTTTTCACAGTTCCAGATTTATATGGAAAAGATTCTGTCCCAGAAAGTTGAGTCTTCTATAGACGGTCCTGGTGACCCCGTTGTAGTGTTTATGGATGGGAAACGAGTGCTGTGACTTAACAATTAGAGCTGACACTTGTGTGAATGGGGAACGGTGCGTCCAGGGGCAGACTGACAACTCATGGGGCCCCTGGGCAATAGAAGATTATGGGGCCCCTGGGCTTACAGATGGCCACCATGCCAGGAGGCAGTGCAGAGGCGGGCAGCTAAAATCTCGGGATTTTCACATCAAAAGCATGTCGGTTTCGGACATATCAGGGAAAGATGTAAAAAAAACACAGATTTTTACATACTGTCCCTGGTTTTGCTGAGCCTGGCAACCCTGATGGGGCCCCCTAGTGGCATGGGGCCCTCGGGCAGTGCCCGAGTGACTTAATAGTCAGTCCGCCCCTGGGTGCGTCCGTCAGGTGGAGCGCAAACTGAAGTTTCAGGTCAGTGGTGGGAAATGGCATCAGAGCTCCACCGAATTTATTTACTAAATGTATTGCTCTGCAGATAGTAATAGAGTGATGTTTGAGGGAAAGCTCTACGATTCAACAGAAGGAGCGCCACCCTGATCCGGGGAGGAGTAATGCCCCGATCCGGGTGGAGTGCCACCCTGATTCGGGGAGAAGTGCCGCCCTGATTTGGGGAGGAGTGCCGCCCTAATTCGGGGAGGAGTGCCGCCCTGATTCGGGGAGGAGTGCCGCCCTGATCCGAGGGGGAGTGCCGCCCTGAACGGGGGAAGAGTGCCACCCTGATCCGGGGAGGAGTAATGCCCTGATCCGGGGAGGAGTTCCGCCCTGATCCGGGGGGAGTAATGCCCTGATCCGGGGAGGAGTAATGCCCTGATCCGGGGAGGAGTGCCATCCTGATCCAGGGAGGAGTAATGCCCTGATCCGGGAGGAGTGTCGCCCTGATTCGGGGAGGAAAAAAAAATTGTATTAAAGGGCCAGTTCACTGACTGATATGTCAGTTGCATGCAAAGTCGAATGGGCGAAATCACTCCCTAGCTGTTTTTGGCGTGAGATCTCCCCAGCCCAGTTTTTGGCCTGCTTGAGGCATTCCTACTCTTCCGGTTACATCTTTCTTAATAAAAATCTAGCAAGGACGGTGGGAACACCTCATAGTGGGCACAGCAGATGTACAGACCCGGGAACTCAACACAGGGATGGTGGGAACCCTTCATAATGGACACAGCAGGTGTACAGACCCAGGAACTCAACACAGGGATGGTGGGAACCCTTCATAATGGACACAGCAGGTGTACAGACCCGGGAACTCAGCACAGGGATGGTGGGAACCCCTCATAATGGGCACAGCAGGTGTACAGACCCAGGAACTCAGCACAGGGATGGTGGGAACTCCTCATAATGGGCACAGCGGGTGTACAGACCTGGGAACTCAGCACAGGGATGGTGGGAACCCCTCATAATGGGCACAGCAGGTGTACAGACCCGGGAACTCAGCACAGAGATGGTGGGAACCCCTCACAATGGGCACAGCAGGTGTACAGACCCGGGAACTCAGCACAGGGATGGTGGAAACCCCTCATAATGGGCACAGCAGGTGTTCAGACCCGGGAACTCAGCACAGGGATGGTGGGAACCCCTCATAATGGGCACAGCAGGTGTACAGACCCGAGAACTCAGCACAGAGATGGTGGGAACCCCTCATAATGGGCACAGCAGGGGTACAGGCCCGGGAACTCAGCACAGAGATGGTGGGAACCCCTCATAATGGGCACAGAAGGTGTACAGGCCCGGGAACTCAGCACAGGGATGGTGGGAACCCCTCATAATGGGCACAGAAGGTGTACAGGCCCGGGAACTCAGCACAGAGATGGTGGGAACCCCTCATAATGAGCACAGCAGATGTACAGACCCGGGAACTCAGCACAGGGATGGTGGGAACCCCTCATAATGGGCACAGCAGGTGTACAGACCCAGGAATTTAGCAACGGGATGGAGGAAATCCCACATAATGGGCATGGCAAACATGGGAACTCAGCACAGGATGATGGAAATGCCTCATAATGGGCACAGCAGGTGTGCAGACCTAGAAATTCAGTAAGGGATGGTGGGAACCCCTCATAATGGGCACAGCAGGTGTGCAGAGCAAGGAACTCACCAATAGAGACCCTGAAAGATAGGAGGCATACCGCTCATAGATATAACATATCAGGTTGGGGAGGAGTGACTCTTTAATAGCGGGACGATGATTTGCTCTACACAAGAATCTGAGTGCCGGGCTCATTCACAGGCTTCTCCTTCATTCAGGTGACTCCGGGGTGAATGAGGCCTTACCGAGCATCCCCATGACACCTTCCTCTGGCAGTTGAGAGGGGACACCCTGCGCTGGCCTTCTCCTGTATGTATTTGGATGGAGGGACCCCGCAATGGTGACCACCATATCACACCTTCACTCAGAAGGCCAGAACCGTCATCGCATATTACCCCCCCCCCCCCCCCCAGTCATTCTCAGTATCATGTGACCCAAACCATTCAGCGAGGGTTGGCACCGTAGTCTCTGCACTGCACATCCAGATTTACAATATGTTTTGTGACAATTTTTTTATGTGTTTTCTTTACTTCTCTTATTATATAAATATATGTATATAGCTTTTACCACAATGTTGCCTTTTGGTTGCAATATTGAAGATTGTAAATGACATCTGTGTAATAAAGTCACAGACGGTTCACAAACACAGCCGGACTCTGAACTCTTTATTGATTATTATTTATTACAGGTATTTATATAACGCAGAGACAGGCTGTACGTTCTCAGCAGGCTCTGCCCCCAAGGAGCTGACAGACTAAAGAGCCAGGACAAGGGGTGGGCAGAATGTAAGGCTGCCCTGGGCATAGAGTGTATTATGGGGGGGGGGGGCACCACAAGTTCCTTCTACTATAAGGCTGACAGGAGTAGTGACAGCAGCATCACTACTTCTGTCATGTCAGCGCTGGAAGCGGCAAGAAGAGGAGGAGGTGCAGGCTGTGCTCTTTCTCCCCCTTCTCCTCATAAGCGTGCTCCTAATGAAGGGGGGGGGGGGGCACAATTTGACATCTTTGCCCTGGGCACTGGATGATCTTGTCCTGACACTGCATGAAGTTCAGCGGTCTCCCCCACTGATCTGTTGTGTTCTGACAGGGTATTACATGTATTATCATTACCCCATGTGAAAATGTTCTCTAACCACTTAAGGACCGCCTCCTGCACATATACGTCGGCAGAATGGCACGGCTAAGCACAGGCACGTCGCCTTTAAGAGCCCAGCCGTGGGTCGCGCGCGCCGCCGGAGCGTGCACACGACCCTGTCCGAAGCTCCGTGACCGCGGCACCCGTGGACCCGATCGCCACCGGTGTCCTGCGATCGGTCACAGGAGCTGAAGAACGGGGAGAGGTGAGTCTAAACACAGCTTCCCCGTTCTTCACAGTGGCACTGTCATTGATCGTCTGTTCCCTGATATAGGGAAAGACGATCACTGACGTCACACGTCCAGCCCCGCCCCCCTACAGTTAGAAACACATATGATGTCACACTTAACCACTAGGGGGCGCTGTAGGGGTTAACTCCCAAACTGCAATTGACATTTTCACAATGATCAATGCATTTTTATAGCACTTTTTGCTGTGAAAATGACAATGGTCCCAAAAATGTGTTGAAATTGTCCGAAGTGTCCGCCATAATGTCGCAGTCATGAAAAAAAATCGCTGATCGCCGCCATTAGTAGTAAAAAAAAAGATTATTAATAAAAATGCCATAAAACTATACCCTATTTTGTAAACGCTATAAATTTTGCGCAGACCAATCGTTAAATGCTTATTGCCATTTTTTTTTACCAAAAATATGTAGAAGAATACGTATCGGCCTAAACTGAGGGAAAAAAAAAAATGTATATCTTTTTTTTGGGGATATTTATTAGAGCAAAAAGTAAAAAATATTGTATTTTTTTCAAAATTGTCGCTCTATTTTTGTTTATAGCGCAAAAAATTAAAACCGCAGAGGTGATCAAATACCACCAAAAGAAAGCTCTATTAGTGGGAAAAAAAGGACGCCAATTTTGTTTGGGAGCCACGTCGCACGACCGCGCAACTGTAAGTTAAAGCGACGCAGTGCCGAATCGCAAAAAGGGGCAAGGTCCCCAACCTGCATATTGGTCCGGGTCTTAAGTGGTTAAACAATCCAACAACACTGTACATTTTTGTGCATATAATTTATTATGTACTTGGTATATGTATATTTGTGCCCCCTCACCCCTCTGGCTGGCTCTAACCAGACATCACACTGGAGGATTTTAGAACGTTTCTTGTCTCCTAGTGATGGAAACATCATTTTTAGTACATCTGGGGCAGAGCCTGGGTTTGGCTTGGTGCCGTTTTTGGTTGGCTCTGTAGTCGGGCCCGCTCTTGATTGCTTCTCAGAACCTGGTTTATGAAGAATTCGCTCTCCTGTCCCACATCGGTCAGCCGCAGATCAAACTCCAGCAGGGTCTTGTTCTCCGACATCCCTTCCAGCAGGTGCTTCCCGCCATCCTGGAGACACAACGGAGATCATATGATGCCAGACATACAGTAACTCCAAAGCTTCCAATCTCTCATCAGACTCATAACATTTGCTGATCCTTCAAGGTAAAGTATGGAATGACGTGTGCGGTGTATCTGGTGCATTTAGCATCACCATGTAGGCTAATCCTGCTCATGCATCACAATGAGGTCACATCTGGTGCCATAGGGCAGAAGGTTACAGAAACTTTACATGCATAAAGTGACAGGTTCACTTGAAAGAGCCCCTTTCCCCCAGCCCTAACTCTAACGTGGGGCAGCTGCCCTCGGCCCAGGCATTATTTGGGGCTCAAAGCAGCTGCTCCTTGAACCCGATCTGCCCATAAATAGTTGGTAAGTGGATTTGGCTATTACTCCGGAGACGAGGGTGGAATTAAATGTTCGGGACGCTGGTAATAGGTTGAGTGTTACGTCAGCAACCTGTGCTGTGATTGGCCAGCTCGGTAAGGCAAACCTTGTCCAGGGAAAGCTCCTGTAGCTCCCAGGAACAGTCACACTGACCCCCGACAAGCCTCAGACCATCGGCCCACCGAAGAACTTCTTCGCTGGGTGGTTCCGTGGGGTGTGCCTGGTGTTCGTCTGACATCCTTTAGACGCTATCAATCAATCAGAGATCACTTGGGGGGGGGGGGGGGGGGGCAATACAGGAGTCTGTGGATGGGGGGGAAGGGGGTCATGTGTAATTATGGGGGTAGTATGGGGGAGGGGTCCTATGTAATAATGGGCATAGTATGGGGGAGGTAAAGCCGGGTCAGGACACATCAAACTAAAGACAGTTTAAGATCTCAGGCTGGGAGTTGATCTCCTCTTCTATTTTCTTAACTAACGATAAAAAGTTAGAACTTGGACACTCACCGAGGACCTATTTTTACAGTGTGGACACTCACTGAGAACCTATTTTTGGAGCATGGACACTCACTAAGGACCTATTTTCGGAGCGTGGACACTCACGAGGACCTATTTGTACAGCGTGGAAACTTATTAAGGACATATTTATGGAGCGTGGACACTCACTGAGGACTTATTTTTACAGCGTGGACACTCACTGAGAGCCTATTTTTGGAGCGTGGACACTCACTGAGAACCTATTTTTGGAGCGTGGACACTCACTCAGAACCTATTTTTGGAGCGTGGACACTCACTGAGAACCTATTTTTGGAGCGTGGACACTCACTGAGAACCTATTTTTGGAGCGTGGACACTCACGAGGACCTATTTTTGGAGCGTGGACATTCACTGAGGACCTATTTTTGGAGCGTGGACACTCACTGAGAACCTATTTTTGGAGTGTGGACACTCACTGAGGACCTATTTTTGGAGCGTGGACACTCACGAGGACCTATTAAGATATAACGCAGGAAATTTGAAAGTACGCCGGAGTATCAGTAGATACGCCAGCGTACTCGCTTTGTGGAGGGGTCTCCAAACTTTTTAAACAAAGGGCCAGTTTATTGTCCTTGACTTTAGGAGGGCCGGATTGTGGCCAGCAGGGGCAAAAAATTTTGGCATCATTGGGAATAAATATGGCCTCAGGATTGGTGGTCAATAGGAGGGGTAGTGCCCCTATTAATAGAAGGAATAGCATCCCATCATTGGTGTCAGTGGAAGAAAGAGTGCCCCATTGTTGCTGTTAGTTGGAGGAATAGTGCCTCATGTCAGTGAAAGGAATAGTGCCCCAAGGGCCAGATAGAAGCTAGAAAAGGGCCACATCTGGCCCTCGGGCCGCAGTTTGGAGACCCCTGGTATACAGCTAACTGTTCTAACTGTCTTTGGTGATTCAGGGAGGATATTTATTGGGATTGGTGGAACTTCAAAGACACAAGCATCTATATATCTGCAGTGCAGACCACCACCGGGTAAAGCTGAGTCGGGTACATACCAATCCAATGCAGTTGCTGGAGAGGCTGATGCTCTTGAGTGTGGTGTTCTGGGTGAGGACCTGTGCCAGGACAGTTGCAGTGGGTTCAGACAGCTCGTTGCTCCCCAGATGCAGAGTTACTAGGGCGCTGTTTTTCAGCAGAGCGTTAGAGAGCTCCTGGCCACCCTCATCCCCGACGTGGTTCAGGCGTAGATTCAGCGTATTGAGGGTGGTGTTTTTGGACAAGGCGTGAGCAATGGCCTTAGCTCCATGCAGACCCACGTTGTTATTACACAGGTTGAGGATCTGAAGCTGGCTCTGGTTCAGTAGTTTGCCGATAGCGCGGGCTCCGCGGTCTGAGATCTGGTTGTGTGACAGGTCAAGGTGAACCAGAGATGGATGGTCTAGTAATTTCCTGATCAGGATACGGACCTTGTCATCGTCCACTTTGCTTTTGTGCAACCTGAAGACCTGGAATATGTGGGGGGAATCGTTAGTGGGAAAAGGCAATAGTAATTAGTAAAGCCGGGTTCACATATGTGCAACCGAGGGTTCGTGCCTCGGGGTTCGGTGCGTGTCTGTTCACCGATTCAGGTGCGATTCAAGTCCGAATTTTTTCCTGAATTCACACCTGAACCGGGACCAAACACGCACAGGACCCTTTTTTAACCTCTATAGTCCCAAACCGATTTCTGAGATTTGGTGTTTACAAGTTAACCACTTAAGACCCGGACCATTACGCAGGTAAAGGACCTGGCCAGTTTTTGCGATTCGGCACTGTGTCGCTTTAACTGACAATTGCGCGGTCGTGCGGCGTGGCTCCCAAACAAAATTGGCGTCCTTTTTTCCCCACAAATAGAGCTTTCTTTTGGTGGTATTTGATCAACTCTGCAGTTTTTAATTTTTTGGGCTATAAACAAAAATAGCGAAAATTTTGAAAAAAATGCAATATTTTTTAATTTTTTGCTATAATAAATATCCCCCAAAAACATATCTAAAAAAAAAAATTTTCTTCAGTTTAGGCCGATACGTATTCTTCTACATATTTTTGGTAAAAAAATTTTTTATTGCGTTTACAAAATAGGGGATATTTTTATTATTTCGTTTTTTTACTACTAATGGCGGCGATCAGAGATTTTTTTCGTGACTGCGACATTATTGCGGACACTTCGGACAATTTTGACACATTTTTGGGACCATTGTCATTTTCACAGCTAAAAATGCATTTAAATTGCATTGTTTATTGTGAAAATGACAGTTGCAGTTTGGGAGTTAACCACAGGGGGCGCTGAAGGAGTTATGCTTCACCTAGTGTGTGTTTACAACTGTAGGGGGGGTGTGGCTGTAGGTCTGACATCATCGATCGTGTCTCCCTATAAAAGGGATCACACGATCGATGCAGCCGCCACAGTGAAGCACGGGGAAGCCGTGTTTACCTACGACTCTCCCCGTTCTTCAGCTCCGGGGAGGGATTGCGAGGGGGCGGCTAGAAACGAATAGCCGCGCCCTCGTCCCGGATCGCTCCCTGAGGCTTAGCGACCGCCGCATGTACCGGGGGGGGGGTCCCGATCGGACCCCCGACCCGCGGAAAGGCAGCGACGTGCGGGCACGTCGTTCTGCCTGCCCGTGCCATTTTGCCGACGTATATGTACATGCGGCGGTCGTTAAGCGGTTAATACAACTCGCCCACTGCCTGGACAATTTGAAATAGGTGGGCTTACACCGGCCCATTTACACTACGCTGCCGTAACTTAGAGCGCAAGTTCTTTCTGAATACAGGACCTGCCGCGCTAAGTTACGGCGGCGTAGTGTATCTGAGATACGCTACGCCCGCCTAAAGATAGGCAGATCTTTCTGAATCTAGCCCCATAGGTTAAAAAACGATCGTGTCAGAACGCGGTGACGTAAAACACAACGACGTGCTGAAAAAAACGAAGTTAAATGCTTCAAAGCATGCGTCGACTTGATTCTGAGCATGCGTGGATTTTTAACCGATGCTTTTGCATACTAACGATCGGTTTTGACCTATCGGTTAGGCGTCCATCGGTTCAATTTTAAAGCAAGTTCTAAATTTTTTGACCGAAGGTTAACTGAGCGATGGGGCCCACACACGATTGGTTTGGACCGATGAAAAGGTCCTTCAGTCCGTTTTCATCGGGTTTTGACCGATCGTGTGTACGCGCCCTCAGTGTTTCCAATTACACTTGGACCAACAGTGAGATGTGGAATGTGGCTTTAGGATTCTGAAAGGCTCTGCAATCTTGTTCTGGTAAGGTGGTGAGAACTTTGACAGACCTACAACAATAACTGTCCTGGGCCCTCTTGTCTCCTCAGAACCAATCACTTACCTTCAGGTCTCTGAACGTCTTGAAGGTGTCCGCCAGCAGATTGCAGTCCCGCTCTGTGAACCTAAAAAGGTTCCACTCAAAGTTCATGCCGCAACCTTTAACCCCATAGACAAGGTGCAGTTCCTCTAGACCATGTAGGGAATTGGCTATGAGGTTGAAATCAAAGTGGTCCATGGAGGGAAGGTCACCACCGATCTCACTTCCTTCATCATCGCTCTCCTCGTCCCTCTTGATCTCCACCCTCACCGGTGGCAGCAGTTGCTGGATGTCCAACCTCTTCACATAGTCCTTGCTGAGCTCAGCAGCCTCACAGATGGTCCGTATCTCGGTCACGTCAGGTATGAAGCGTTCGATGAGGTTCTCCAGGTGTCTTTCGAAGAATAACCTTTTCCAGCTAGATCCATAGCGGGAGACGTCACAGACGGGCCAACGTTCAACACAACAACGTCTCCAGTATTCTTCAGAACTGATCAGATTTGCCGTCACCTGAAGGGGCAGAGAGGTGGAGAGAGCGTCCAAGACTTTGACCCTGTGCTTCGGGAGCAACTTATCCAGAATAGGTTTATCTGCGGACATTTAACAAAAGAGAATTGTTCAGACAAGTAACACCATAGGAAAAAAAAATTGGTATAAATAGTAAAAGTAATTATTAACCACTTCAGCCCCGGACCATTTGGCTGGCCAAAGACCAGAGCACTTTTTGCGTTTCGGCATTGCGTCCCTTAAACTGACAATTGCGCGGTCGTGCGATGTGGCTCCAAAACAAAATTTACGTCCTTTTTTTCCCACAAATAGAGCTTTTTTTTTGTGGTATTTGATCACCTCTGCGGTTTTTATTTTTTGCGCTATAAACAAAAAAAAGAGCGACCATTTTGAAAAAAAAAAGCAATATTTTTTAATTTTTGCTATAATAAATATTCCCCGAAAAATCTATTAAAAAACTGTTTTATGTAAACTAAGCATGACCCCACGTAAATGACGCTTTTTTCAAACGGCGCATGCACGCGCATGCTCAGTATCACGTCAAATTTTCAAATTAAATTACGCCCGCTCAATGCCTAGACGACGTGAACGTAACTTACGTCCAGCCCCATTCACGGACGACTTACGCAAACGACGTAAAATCCGACGCTGTTCGTACGTATCCGACGTCCATACCTAACATGACTTACCCCTGCTTTATGAGGGGTAACTTTACGCCGGCGAATGTCTTACGTAAACAACGTATCTTGATACGCCGGGCGCACGTACATTCGTGAATCGCGTATCTAGCTAATTAGCATATTTGACGCGGAAATATACGGAAGCGCCACCTATCGGCCAGCGTAAATATGCACCCTAAGATACGACGGTGTAAGAGACTTACGCCTCTCGTATCTTAGCCGAATTTATGCGTAACTGATTCGAAGAATCAGCCGCATAGATACGACGGCTCTCATTCAGACTTACGACGGCGTACATGGCGCTACGCCGTCGTAAGTCCTTTGAGAATCTGGGCCTCAGCGTCTACAAAATAGAGGATAGTTTTATGGCATTTTTATTAATAATTTTTTTTTTACTAGTAATGGCGGTGATCAGTGATTTTTATCATGACTGCAACATTATGGCGGACACATCGGACACTTTTGGCGCTATTTTGGGACCATTCACATTTATACAGCGATCAGTGCTATAAATGCACTGATTACTGTGTAAATGTGACTGGCAGTGAAGGGATTAACCAGTAGGGGGCGCCGAAGGGGTTAAGTGTGTCCTAGGGGTGTGTTCTAACTGTAGGGTGGATGGGCTACGTGTGACACGACACTGATCACTGCTCCCGATCACAGGGAGCTGTGATCAGTGTCTTGTCACTAGGCAGAATTGGGAAATGCTTGTTTACATCAGCATTTCCCTGTTCTTCCTTCCTGTGAGGCGATCACTGGACTCCCAGGCCTTAAAGGCGATGTATATATACGTCGATCTGCCCAGCCGTGCCATTCTGCCTACGTATATAGTCGTGCAGCGGTCAGCAAGGGACCTCATGAATATGAATCAAACTACACATCAAATAGTTTAGTTAGTGGTTAGCACTTCCGCCTAACAGCACTAGGGTGGTTGGTTTGAATCCAAAATATGGCACGACCTGCCTAGAGTTTGCACGTTCTCCCTGTGCCTGCGCGGGTTTCCTTCTGAGAACATACAGTATCTCGCAAAAGTAAGTACACCCCTAATCTCGGATCTGAGTTTAGGACTCTGCAGCCTTTCAGCGGAGGTTATCCCCGGTCACCCTTGTCACCTATGATCAGAGTATCTCACAAAAGTAAGTACACCCCTCACATTTTTGTAAATATTTTATTCTACCTTTTCATGTAACAACACTGAAGAAATGACACTTTGTATCTACAATGTTGTGTAGTGAGTGTACAGCTTGTATAACAGTGTCAATTTCCCGTCCCCCCAAAATAACTCAACACACAGCCATTAATGTCTAAACTGCTGGCAACAAAAGTGAGTACACGCCTAAGAGAAAATGTCCAAATTGGGCCCAAAGTGTCAATATTTTGTGTGGCCGCCATTTTCTCCCAGCACTGCCTTAACCCTCTTGGGCATGGAAGTCACCAGAGCTTCACAGGTTGCCACTGGAGTCCTCTTCCCCTCCTCCATGACGACATCACGGCGTTGGTGGATGTTGGAGACCTTGCGCTCCTCCACCTTCCGTTTGAGGATGCCCCACAGATGATCAATAGGGTTTTGGTCTGGTGACATGCTTGGCCAGTCCATCCTCTTTACCCTCAGCTTCTTTAGCAAGGCAGTGGTGGTCTTGGAGGTGTGTTTGGGGTCGTTATCATTTTGGAATACTGCCCTGCGGCCCAGTCTCTGAAGGGAGGGGATCATTCCAGTACAGAAAACCCTCAGGCTGCCATATTGCATTGAATTTTTTGACAGCTTTCGAACATTTCAGCAACTGCAGATTGAAATTGAAAACTGATTTATTTGTTTAACTATGTTAAATTGCAAACTGGCTGTAGCAATTTTATATGCTACATTATTTTTTTTAATAAAGGAATGTTTCTCCTTTAAATAATAAAACAAGGTGGTCCAAAATTGCCCAGGAATCATGGCAGAAAAACATCTGTAAAAGGTTCCCAATGAACATAGTAAATGTAGGAATGTCATTCATAATACATGAGTATTATAACCACAACCTCCCAGGAGGCAAGGAAGAAAACGGCCTATTGTCCTAGTGAAAATTCTGTATTTGTATTTAGTACACAAATTCCATTTTTTCATCCATAAGAAGCTCACTTTCATTCTTGAGGATTTTCACTCTAAGTTTAAAAAAAATCTGGGACCCCTGCATAACTTACAATGACCATCTGAACATAGATCGTACCCTAGTCTCGGTATGAAGACCTCTAATGTTAAAATCTGCTATGTCCATCTGATGGTCCACACAGGGCTATTCCCCACTCTTTACATTGGTGATCAGTGGGAATAATGTCCCTTACATTGGTGATCAGTGAGAAGAATGTCCCTTACATTGGTGATCAGTGGGAAGAATGTCCCTTACATTGGTGATCAGTGAGAAGAATGTCCCTTACATTGGTGGTCAGTGGGAAGAATGTCCCTTACATTGGTGGTCAGTGGGAAGAATGTCCCTTACATTGGTGATCAGTGAGAAGAATGTTCCTTACATTGGTGATCAGTGAGAAGAATGTTCCTTACATTGGTGATCAGTGGGAAGAATGTTCCTTACATTGGTGATCAGTGGGAAGAATGTTCCTTACATTGGTGATCAGTGAGAAGAATGTCCCTTACATTGATGATCAGTGAGAAGAATGTCCCTTACATTGGTGATCAGTGAGAAGAATGTCCCTTACATTGGTGATCAGTGGGAAGAATGTCCCTTACATTGGTGATCAGTGAGAAGAATGTCCCTTACATTGGTGATCAGTGGGAAGAATGTCCCTTACATTGGTGATCAGTGAGAAGAATGTCCCTTACATTGGTGGTCAGTGGGAAGAATGTCCCTTACATTGGTGGTCAGTGGGAAGAATGTCCCTTACATTGGTGATCAGTGAGAAGAATGTTCCTTACATTGGTGATCAGTGAGAAGAATGTTCCTTACATTGGTGATCAGTGGGAAGAATGTTCCTTACATTGGTGATCAGTGGGAAGAATGTTCCTTACATTGGTGATCAGTGAGAAGAATGTCCCTTACATTGATGATCAGTGAGAAGAATGTCCCTTACATTGGTGATCAGTGAGAAGAATGTCCCTTACATTGATGATCAGTGAGAAGAATGTCCCTTACATTGGTGATCAGTGAGAAGAATGTTCCTTACATTGGTGATCAGTGGGAAGAATGTTCCTTACATTGGTGATCAGTGGGAAGAATGTCCCTTACATTGGTGATCAGTGGGAAGAATGTCCCTTACATTGGTGATCAGTGAGAAGAATGTTCCTTACATTGGTGATCAGTGAGAAGAATGTTCCTTACATTGGTGATCAGTGAGAAGAATGTTCCTTACATTGGTGATCAGTGGGAAGAATGTCCCTTACATTGGTGATCAGTGGGAAGAATGTCCCTTACATTGGTGATCAGTGAGAAGAATGTCCCTTACATTGGTGATCAGTGGGAAGAATGTCCCTTACATTGGTGATCAGTGAGAAGAATGTTCCTTACATTGGTGATCAGTGGGAAGAATGTTCCTTACATTGGTGATCAGTGAGAAGAATGTTCCTTACATTGGTGATCAGTGAGAAGAATGTCCCTTACATTGGTGATCAGTGGAAAGAATGTCCCTTACATTGGTGATCAGTGAGAAGAATGTTCCTTACATTGGTGATCAGTGGGAAGAATGTTCCTTACATTGGTGATCAGTGAGAAGAATGTCCCTTACATTGGTGATCAATGAGAAGAATGTCCCTTACATTGGTGATCAGTGAGAAGAATGTCCCTTACATTGGTGATCAGTGAGAAGAATGATCCTTACATTGGTGGTCAGTGGGAAGAATGTTCCTTACATTGGTGATCAGTGAGAAGAATGTTCCTTACATTGGTGATCAGTGGGAAGAATGTCCCTTACATTGGTGATCAGTGAGAAGAATGTCCCTTACATTGGTGATCAGTGAGAAGAATGTTCCTTACATTGGTGATCAGTGAGAAGAATGTCCCTTACATTGGTGATCAGTGAGAAGAATGTCCCTTACATTGGTGATCAGTGGGAAGAATGTCCCTTACATTGGTGATCAATGAGAAGGATGTACTATTTCCAGAATGAGGGGAGATCCAAAAGTCCATAGCCCATCATGGAAGAAGTGTGGCGGTAGCACGTTTTTAACGTATTCCTTTAAAGCTGAAGTTTAATATAAAAATACCGTGATAGGCGGGTGTCGGTCTCCAAGTGACCCATGCTTGTCCAAGCCCAAAGGTGCAGACGAGGCCATATAGAAAATATGAGAGACTTCCTGCAACAGTGATCCATCCTACCCCCAGCCAACCTCTCCATCCACTTCCATTGGCTGTAGCCAGTTCCCCTGAGATGAATGGAGGAGGACAGTCTCTAGAGCAGGTTGAATATACTCTACGGCTTGCTGGGAACTGAACCTGAAGCTACTTAAATTGTGTATGAAGCTGACCAAGCTAGTAAAGCGATCGTTATAACGCACGGATGATTTACACAGAAAAAAAAAATGAAACAACATGTGAAATCTGCTGGCCTACATATCACCGGGAGGAAACATCCAAAAGAGCAGAAAACGTGAGAGACGACAGCTGTCCCCGGGCCAAGAATGGCCTCCATGATTGTCCCTCCCGGGTATTTCCCAGCTGTGCGCTCAGATCACAGGAAAGCTGCAGGTCTTCACGCTTCATTTCCTTTATCTGCTTGTGGAGTCTCTCCCAGCCTTGTCAATGAGAAGAAGAAATGGGACCCCCAAGAACAGGATCCAGGAAAGACAGAGGTGTATACAGACATAGCAGTCCATGTAGTTGCTATGGGGCCTGGGGTGGGAGGGGGGCCCCATTAAAGCGGTTGTATACCCTGTAATCAGCGGCGCATTGCGGGGGGAATATCTCTTTATACCTACAGGTAAAGCCTTATTATAGGCTTACCTGTAGGTAAAAGTCAAAAAGTGTGGTTTACAACCACTTTAAGGAAGCTTTTAAGGAAAGTTATTTATTTAAAAGTTATTCATTTATTCATTTATTTTTAATAACAAACATGTTATACTTACCTGCTCTGTGTAATGGTTTTGCACAGAGCAGTCCCAGTTCTCCCCTGCCTGCGCTCCTGGCCCCCCCCCCTGCCGAGTGCCCACCATAAAAAAAAGGATTTTTGTACTCACCGTAAAATCCATTTCTCTGAGTTCATAGACGGACACAGCATCCTTTGACCTTAGGGTTATGCTTCTTCCTACCAGGAGATTTAGGCAGAATTCTACAGCACTTAAGGTGTTAAAAACTTTCCTTCATGCCGCTCCTCCCAGGGGGCGTGGCTCCCCCAGGCATAACCCCCACTCTGCTTCAGCAGCCTCAGTTCGTAACAAGCAGTACAAACCAAGGAGGGGTGGGTGCTGTGTCCGTCTATGAACTCAGAGAAATGGATTTTACGGTGAGTACAAAAATCCTTTTTTCTCTTTCGTTCATAGACGGACACAGCATCCTTTGACCTTAGGGACGTCCCCAAGCAGTGTCAAAAAAATTCGAGGGGTGGGAAAATAACACAGCAAAAACAGGTTACACCCCAAACAAAACCGGAGTTACTCAACGGAGGAACTCCAACCTTAAACTGCCGCCTGTAACACCCTGCGGCCGAAGGAGGCATCAGAAGATGCACTCACATCCACCATATAAAACTTTGAAAAAGCGTGGACCGACGACCAGGTCGCAGCCTTACACACCTGTAACACAGAGGCTTGGTGTCGGAAGCCCAGGAGGCCCCGATCGCCCTGGTCGAATGCGCCATGACCCCAAAGGGAGGCGCCCGCCCCTTCAGGGCGTAGGCCTGAAGCACAACCTGTCGGATCCACCTGGAAATGGTGGCCGACGAGACTGCCAGGCCCATACTGGGACCGGACACAGACACGAACAGCGAGTCCGACTTCCGGAACGGAGCTGTCGCCGACAAGTAAACTCGAAGGGCCCGAACCACATCCAGAGAATGTAAAGAGGCTTCCTTCGGGTTCTTCGGCTGAGGACATAATGATGGAACAACAATGTCCTCGTTAATGTGAAAAGGCCGAACGACCTTCGGAAGAAAAGAGGGCTGCGGGCGCAGCACCGCCTTATCCTGATGGATGACCAAGTAGGGGGCCTTGCAAGACAAGGCCGCCAGTTCAGACACTCGTCTGATAGAGGTAATAGCTACCAGAAAGACCACCTTCTGCGACAAAGTCAGCAAGGGGATTTCCCGAATGTCCTCAAAGGGGGCACGCTGAAGCGCCGAGAGGACCAAGTTCAAGTCCCAAGAAGGTAGCGGAGAGCGCACCGGGGGGGCCACATGCCGGACCCCCTGCACAAACGTGCGAACCAAAGAATTCGCTGCCAAGGGACGCTGAAAATAAACAGCCAGAGCAGAAATCTGACTCTTGATCGTGCTCAAGGCAAGAGCCTGGTCCACTCCCCGCTGTAGGAACAGCAGGATCTGGGACACCACGTAAGTACGGGGGTGCCACTTCATCTCCTCACACATAGAGATGTATGCTTTCCATGTACGATGGTAAATTTTTCGAGAAGTGGACTTCCGTGCACGCAGCATGGTAGAGATTACCGGGCCCGACAGGCCCCGGTCCTTCAGTACCTGGTTCTCAACAGCCACGCCGTTAAAGCCAGTGACCGTAAAGCAGGATGGAAGATCGGGCCCTGAGACAGGAGATCTTCCCTCAGAGGCAGGCGCCAGGGGGCGTCTGCCACCAGACGTACCAGGTCCGCGTACCAAGAGCGACGCGGCCAATCTGGGGCGATCAGGATCGTTGGAATCCCTTCGGCTTCCACCCTGCGCAGCAGGCGGGGTAGGAGCCTTAGAGGAGGGAAGGCGTAAATCAGGTGATATTGACCCCAGGGAGCCACCAACGCGTCTGACGCGTCTGCCCACGGGTCCCTTGACCTGGCCACAAACCGTGGCACCTTCCGATTGAGACGGGACGCCAGAAGGTCTACGTCTGGAGTGCCCCATTTTTGGCACAGGATCTGAAACACCTCCGGGTGGAGAGACCACTCCCCTTGATCCAGAGTCGTGCGACTCAGGAAGTCGGCTTGCCAATTCAGAACTCCCGGAATGTATACCGCCGACAGGGCCGGAACGGACCTTTCGGCCCACCGAAGTATGTGAGCGACCTCCGTCGCCGCGGCCGAGCTCCTTGTGCCGCCCTGATGATTGACGTACGCCACGGCCGTGGCGTTGTCGGACTGGATCCTGACAGGACGGCCCTGTAGCTCCAGCGACCACCTGACAAGGCACAGCTTGATTGCTCGGAGCTCCAGGATATTGATCGGCAGGCGGGACTCCTCCCGAGTCCAGCGCCCCTGGGCTGACTGGGTGCCCCAGACGCCCCCCCAGCCGAAGAGGCTGGCATCCGTCGTGACCACTGTCTAGCGGCACGGAAGAAAAGACTTCCCGGACCGAAGAACCGGAGACGTCAGCCACCATGCCAGGGAAGACTTGGCCAGATGGCTCAACCGAATCTGGCGATCCAGAGAAGATGGGACCCTGTCCCATCGTGACAGAATCTCCTTCTGTAGTACCCTGGTGTGGAATTGGGCATACAGAACCGCCTCGAAGGAGGCCACCATCAGACCCAGAACCCGCATGCAGAAGCGAAGAGATGACCACTTCTGGGTCAACAACTGTCTCACTGCAGATTGCAGGGTCCGCAGTTTTTGCGATGGGAGGAACACTTTTGTCTCCCCCGAATCCAAAACCAGCCCCAGGTGTTCCAGCCTCTGGGACGGAACCAACACTGATTTTCTGAGATTCAGAAAAACCAGCCGAACTCCTGCAGAGTCCGACACGTGATGGACACGTCCTCCTCTAACTCTGAGCCTGAAGAAGCTCTCAGGAGAAGGTCGTCCAGGTATCCCACGATAGCGATCCCTCGCTGCCGTAGCAAGGCCAGGATCGGGGCGAGCACCTTGGTGAACACCCGCCCGAACGGGAGGGCCACGAATTGATAGTGGTCCTCCCCGATCGCAAAGCGCAGATACCTTTTGTGGCTTGTGCCAACGGGAACATGCAGGTATGCGTCCATGATGTCTAAGGACGCCATGAAGTCCCCCTGGTGGAGGGACGCTATGATAGAACGGACCGACTCCACCCTGAATCGCTGCACTTTGACAAAGGAGTTGAGGGCCTTTAGGTCCAGGATAGGGCGAACCCCTCCCTTCTTGGGGACCACGAACAGATTGGAGTAGAACCCCCGAAACCGTTCCAGCGAGGGGACCGGCACAACCACCCCCCTGTCCAGAAGATCCTGGACAGCCCCGGACAGGGCTAGCCGACGATCCGGAGGAAGCTGGAGGTTGGATGGAAAAAATCTGTTTGGGGGACAAGAAAGGAACTCTATCTTGTACCCCGAGGCGACCACCTCGCAAACCCAACGGTCGGATAGAAGAGAATTCCACCGATCCACGAAGTCGTGAAGCCGTCCCCCCACCCGAGACGCGGGCGGGGGCAGACCTTCATGCGGAAGCAGGCTTGTCCGCAGGCTTGTTCGGTTTTTTGAACCAGGGGCGCTTACGCCCGGCAGCAAGGGCTTTTGCACCTTGCGGACCTTTTCCAGCCGCACGAAAAAAACGCTTAGGGGGTAGTAAAAGTAGGACCTTGCTTGCGGCGAGGTTCCCTACCCTTCCCCGACTGAGGGAGCAAGGTGCTCTTACCTCCAGTGGCATCCTTAATGATGTCATCCAGGGATGCCCCCAAAAGCCGTCCGCCCTTAAAAGGCAAATCTATCAAGGCCTTTTTTGAGGACTGGTCAGCCGACCAGCACTTCAGCCATATAAGGCGGCGCAGAACCACTGCGTAGACAGAAGCCCTGGAAAGCAAAGGAATCTAATCCATATCCGCCTCGCAGAGAAACTTCTGACCCTGAATCAACTGCTCAGCCAGGTCCCTAGAGGACTCGGAAGCACCCTAGACCTCCAGATTCTGCAGCAGGAGCTTCGCCCTTTCAGTTAGCGTCTGAGCAACCAGGGCGCCGGCCAGAGCCGGCCTTACCGCCGAACCCACCACCGAGAACAGGGAGCGGGCCACGGCCTCCACTCTCCTATCAGCGGGGTCCTTGAAAGCAGGAGCCCCCTCCACAGGCAACATAGTAGCCTTACTCAGTCTGGACACAGGAGGGTCCACCGACGGAGGAGTGACCCACTTTTTTTTTTTTTTTTTTTTTTTAAAAGTCCTCCTCCAGGGGGTAACGGTAGCAAAGCTTTTAGGAATAGTAAAAGCCTTTTGCGGTGTATCCCATTCCTTATACAACAAATTGTCCAAATAAGGAACACAGGGGAATACCTTAGCGGTACGCGGTGGTTTGCGGAATCCAAAAGGGACTGACACCGCTGGTGTCTCCGCCACATCCTCTAAATGAAGAGTCTCACGCACCGCAGTAATAAGAGCTCCAACAAAATCCTTATCAGCAGACTCCGCAGCAGAGTCATCCTCGCTGTCCATGTGGGTTAAGCCCGCATCCTCTGACATGACAGAACCAGAAGCATCAGATTCTGTGTCAGAGATATCCCCAGAAACAGCCTCCGGGGGGGGGCGCTTTTTTACCCCCCAACCGAGCACTGGCTGCTCCAAACCTGGTGAGAAAAAGACTCCAGGACAGCCGACACCGATTCAACAGATGTGGCAGGGGAAGGGGCGCTTAAGGGTTAATTCCGGCATTGTGAGGAATGAGGGGCCTGATTCAGGCTCCATATTGCAGCTGCCGTGTCACCCCCACTGCCAATGGCAGGAAAAAAGTCCCCCACAGGTCACCTCCCGGCCGCTAGAGCACAGTATGGGGCCCCCTGAGACTCACCACCCTCTGGTACAGCGCGGTCTGTGAAGGCAAGTGTGTGCTGAGGAGAAGCTGCAGCGCTGCGTCTGTCCCCTCAGATGATTCGCGGTCTTTTTTCCCCGCCGAAACGGCCACTAGAGGCCGAACTAGTGCTGAAAACGGCGCCGGCCACAAGAAAATGGCCGCCGAATAATACAAGCGCGGCTCCGGCAAAATGGCCGCCGTTGCGCAGTTTTAAAAAGACAGTGTACCCAAAAATGACAGTACACCAAAACAGCACACAGCACACACAAAAATGCCCAGAATGTTCACCACAGTCCCCTGCAGTGACACAGAACAGCCCCAGCCATACCTGAGTGAAAAAATATGAGCCCCAGGGAAAAAAACCCCCTGCACAGCCGTCACCCAAAGGGGGAAGGAGGGAGAGGAATAAGGGAGAGAGGAAAGCAGGGAAAAACCCTCAGTCGACCTCCCAAGGGAAAACATTCCAGCCAGACCACTTACCTGAGTAAGGGGCCACTACTTACCTGTCCTGCGACTACCCGGCTGGAGGTATCCCAGACAGAACCAACGTCCGCGAACGGCATGGTTGTCAGCCAGACACACTGTGACAAAGCCATAGAGACCGGTCATATGTGTGCCCTAGAACCGAAGTTCCCCGGCCGCCCCTGGAGCAATGGGGCCTGTCGTGGACGTCCCAAAGCTGAGCTGAGGGCCGGCACACGCTCGAAGGCCGAACATGGGGGGACTACAAGGGTCGAGGACCCAGCCTGTCACCCAGTCGGCTGTTGATAGAAGAATCGCAGGATTCAAAAATAAAATAAAAAAGCGAGGAAAAACTCGCAAAAAGCAAAAAAATTTGCAAGAAAAAACTCCAGAGTCCAGGACTCCAGAGAGAGCCTGACTCTCCTGACGGTTAGGCAGAAACAAACTGAGGCTGCTGAAGCAGAGTGGGGGTTATGCCTGGGGGAGCCACGCCCCCTGGGAGGAGCGGCATGAAGGAAAGTTTTTAACACCTTAAGTGCTGTAGAATTCTGCCTAAATCTCCTGGTAGGAAGAAGCATAACCCTAAGGTCAAAGGATGCTGTGTCCGTCTATGAACGAAAGAGAAAGCAGATTGCTATTGGGGCACTCATGTGGGCTCACTCCCAAGCCAGCTCTGTGAGAATGCATTGAGGTAAAAAACCTTCAGCCTGTATAAACACTTTAAACTGTGAAGTCTGCAGTCTAGAGGAGTTGGTGGTGTGGTATGCACTGGGAGCCATTTATTTTTGGTGGTGGTGTTGTATGCACCAGGAGCCATTTTTTGTGGTGGTGTGGTATGCACTGGGAGCCATTTATTTTTGCTGGTGGTGTAGTGTGCACTGGGAGCCATTTATTTTTGGTGGTAGTGTGGTATGCACTGGGAGCCATTTATTTTTGGTGGTAGTGTGGTATGCACTGGGAGCCATTTATTTTTGGTGGTAGTGTGGTGTCCACCAGGAGAAATTTATTTTTGGTGGTGGTGTGGTGTGCACCAGAATCCATTTATTTTTGGTGGTGTGGGATGCACCAGGAGCCATTTATTTTTGGTGGTGGTGTGGTATGCACCAGAAGCCATTTATTTCTGGTGGCGTGGTATGTACCAGGAGCCATTTATTGTTGGTGATGGTGTAGTGTGCACTGGGAGCCATTTATTTTTGGTGGTGGCGTGAGGTGCCCTGGGTGCCATTTCTTTTTGGCGATGGTGTAGAATGCATTGGGACTTTGGGAGCCATTTATTTTTGGTGGTGGTGTGCGCTGGAAGCCTCTTTTTCTTTTTGGTGGTGGTGTGGTATGCATTGGGAGCCATTTATTTTTGGTAGTGGTGTACACCGGGAGCCATTTATTTTTGGTAGTGGTGTACACCGGGAGCCATTTATTTTTGGTGGTGGTGTACACCGGGAGCCATTTATTTTTGGTGGTGGTGTACACCGGGAGCCATTTATTTTTGGTGGTGGTGTACACCGGGAGCCATTTATTTTTGGTGGTGGTGTACACCGGGAGCCATTTATTTTTGGTGGTGGTGTACACCGGGAGCCATTTATTTTTGGTGGTGGTGTACACCGGGAGCCATTTATTTTTGGTGGTGGTGTACACCGGGAGCCATTTATTTTTGGTGGTGGTGTACACCGGGAGCCATTTATTTTTGGTGGTGGTGTACACCGGGAGCCATTTATTTTTGGTGGTGGTGTACACCGGGAGCCATTTATTTTTGGTGGTGGTGTACACCGGGAGCCATTTATTTTTGGTGGTGGTGTACACCGGGAGCCATTTATTTTTGGTGGTGGTGTACACCGGGAGCCATTTATTTTTGGTGGTGGTGTACACCGGGAGCCATTTATTTTTGGTGGTGGTGTACACCGGGAGCCATTTATTTTTGGTGGTGGTGTACACCGGGAGCCATTTATTTTTGGTGGTGGTGTACACCGGGAGCCATTTATTTTTGGTGGTGGTGTACACCGGGAGCCATTTATTTTTGGTGGTGGTGTACACCGGGAGCCATTTATTTTTGGTGGTGGTGTGGTGTGCATTGGGAGCCATTTATTTTTGGTGGTGGTGTGGTGTGCATTGGGAGCCATTTATTTTTGGTGGTGGTGTGGCATGAACCCGGGAGCCATTTACACCGCCTCTGCTTAGCTCCATTTGGCAGTTTAATTTGCATCTCTCCCTCGCTCTGATTCCGTACAAATCGCCGCCATTACTGTTCCTCATCTCGGGGGCTGAGAGTTTAAATGACGCCGAGATGATGAATAATTGAGAACGCTTTTCTCTGCCTTATCTGGTGACAACATCCAGAGGAGATTATTAGCGCACAGATGAAATGTCACGGGCTAAACTCCTCCACGCACACCCCAGGGGGACGTTTAACCCCCGCAGCGCCAGAGGGTGACCTCCTCCCTGTGACAGTTGCAGGGGGGGGGGGGGAATTATTATGGAATCCTCTAACATAATCTGCATTAAACACATTTCTAATGAGTGGTGAAATTTCCTCCGCGGGGATCGACATGGGGGGGTGGGGGGATGTGCGAGAAAAGACTCACACGCGGTCAGCCAAAGTTCGATTTTAAAGGGCAAATTGTGAGGAGCCGAGTAAATATGTACAGTCCATGTATGGGGGCAATAGTTAGTGGGGGTCATTCACACACTGCAGGGTTTATATGGACTGGCAATGACAGTATGGGGTTGATTTACTAAAACTGGAGAGCGCAAAATCTGGTGCTGCTCTGCATAGAAACCAATCAGCTTCCAGAACAAACTGAAGTTAGAAGCTGATTGGCTACCATGCACAGCTGCACCAGATTTAGTAAATCAACCCCTATGTGCCCATTTAAGCCACCCATAGACAGGTCGAAACTGGGTGTACTGGAGTTGATCTATGAATCGACTTTAGTACAACCAGCCGGTCGTGTTTTTTTTTTCCTTGCTCGATAGCCACCGGCAGTGATCAATGTATTCTGCTGCTCGGGAAGGATTCCCGCCAGGAGAACAGAATAACACTGTGGGAGGGATTCCCCCATCAACAATGACTGTGTTGATGAGGGATTTAAGTGATTTTCTGTCCTTCAACCCATGGTTGAAGGATAGAAAATTGTATAACCACTTGCCTACCACAATATGTATATATCATGGCCCCAACGGATAAGGCCCCGCCCCCCGTATTGCGTAGGCGCGTCACGAGTCACGGCGTTTCCCAAAGAAGCCGAACATGTAGAAGCTCTATACAGCGCCTGTGCAGTCAGCTCAGCTCTACACGGCTCCTAGTTGGTGCGCAGGCGCCGTATAGAGCCGACTCGCAGCTCTGCATGTTCCGCTTCTTTCGTAAACGCCGTGACTCGTGAGTCACGGAGCTTGGGACCGGGTCGCGGGCACGCGACCCACGGCTGGGCACTTAAAAAGGACGTACCTGTACGTGCTTGTGCCCAGCCGTGCCATTCTGCCGACGTATATCTGCAGGAGGCGGTCCTTAACTGGTTAGAGTGTATTTTTTCCAAACAAATTGCGTTTAAAAAAACCACTGCGCAAATACTATGTGACATAAAAAATTGCAACAATCGCCATTTTATTCCCTAGGGTCTCTGTTAAAAAAAATATATATATAGCCAGATTCAGGTAGATGTGTCTAACTTTAGGCGGGCGTAGCGCATCTCATATACGCTACGCCGCCGTAAGTTAGAGAGGCAAGTACAGTATTCACAAAGAACTTGCGTCCTAAGTTACGGCGGCGTAGTGTAAATGGGCCGGCGTAAGCGCGCGTAATTCAAAGTAGGCTGTAGTGGGCGTGTTGTATGGTAATGAATCGTGACCCCACGTAAATGACGCGCCTAACGAACGGCATGCGTGGACGTATCCCAGTACGCATGCTCAAAATCACGTTGCAAATAGTCAATGCTTTCGACGTGAACGTAACCTACGCCCAGCCCCATTCTGAATCGGCTTACGCAAACGACGTGAAATTTGACGGCTGTTCCGACGTCCATACTTAACATTGGCTGCGCCATTTACATTGCAAAACGCCTTACGTAAACGGTATAGCTTACTGCGACGAGCATAAGTACGTTCGTGAATAGGCGTATCTTGCTCATTTACATATTCTCTGCGTAAATCGACGTACACGCCCCTAGTGGCCAGCGTAAATATGCAGCTAAGATACGACGGCGTAGGAGACTTACGCCGCTCGTATCTTAGCAACAGAGAAGCGTATCTCAATTTGAGCATACGCTTAAAGATACGACGGCGCGGATTCGGACTTACGACGGCGTATCTACTGATACGCCGTCGTAAGTCTTTGTGAATCTGCCTAATAATGTTTGGGGGTTATAAGTAATTTTCTGGCAGAAAAAAAAGAAATTTTGTACTCACCGTAAAATCAATTTCTCTGAGTTCATAGACAGACACAGCCTTCATTGACCTTAGGGTTATGCTTCTTCAATCTCCTGGTAGGAAGAAGCATAACCCTAAGGTCAATGAAGGCTGTGTCCGTCTAAGAACGAAAGAGAAAATAGGATTTTTGTACTCACCGTAAAATCCATTTCTATGAATTCATAGACGGACACAGCCTTTATTGACCTTAGGGTTATGCTTCTTCCTACCAGGAGATTGAAGAAGCATAACCCTAAGGTCAATGAAGGCTGTGTCCGTCTATGAACGAAAGAGAAATACTGATTTAAACTTGTAAACAAAAATTGACAGAAAAAGCCTGACCTGCAAGTGAATAATGTTCTGCATGTCCGGCCCTACGAAGAAGATCAGCTCTGTTTTAATAAAAGGGACAAATAACGGATTTTGACTCAAAGTTCCGTGGAGAGATCTGCAAATCGTGGAGCTTAGATCGTGCGGCTCCATGACACTCTCTGCCAGTTAAGGGGAAGCCGACAGTGAAGCAGTTAAAGGAGACGTCACGGAGTGTCAGGTGTGAAGAAGACGCTGCAGGCGATACTTCCTGCTAAGCAACGCAGCACAGAGGAGAGGCGATTCCTCGCTGAGCAGTCTGGTAATCAGTCATTTCGTTTTACACGCTATTTCTAGGCCACCATCCGAAACGCACCAGAAAAACACACCGGGCTAGATTCACGTAGCTGCGCCCCTTCTTACGGCGGCGCAGCGTATCGTATTTACGCTACGCCGCCGCAACTTACAGGAGCAAGTGCTGTATTCACAAAGCACTTGCTCCGTAAGTTGCGGCGGCGTATCGTAAATGGGGCCGGCGTAAGCCTGCGCAATTCAAATGTGGAAGGGGGGCGTGTTTTATGCTAATATGTGATGACCTGACGTGACTGACGTGCGCCGTCCATGTACATATCCCAGTGTGCATTGCTTCAAATGACGTCGCAAGGACGTCATTGGTTTCGACGTGAACGTAAATTACGTCCAGCCCTATTCGCGAACGACTTACGCAAACGACGCAAAAAATTCGAAATTTCGAAGCGGGAACGACGTCCATACTTAACATTGGCTGCGCCACCTAATAGCAGGAGCAACGTTACGCCGGAAAAGCCTTACGCAAACGACGTAAAAAACTACCGCCGGGCGCACGTACGTTTGTGAATTGGCGTAACTAGGTAATTTGCATACTCTACGGCGAAAACGATGGGAGCGCCACCTAGCGGCCAGCGTGAGAATGTACCCTAGGATACGACGGCGGCGTAAGAGACTTATGCCAGTCGTATCTTAGGCTAATGTCGGCATATCTTGCTTTCTGAATACAAAAAGAAGATACGCCGGCGCAGATTTGAATTTACGCGGCGTATCTATAGATACGCCGGCGTAAATTCTCTCTAAATCTAGCCCACCCTGTTCTCAGGGCTGCTGTTAGAAATCACGGAGCCCCATACAGCCAACCTGACAGGGACCCCGTGGTGGAAAGTGACTGAGGATATAGATTTACAGCGCCTTGAAAAAGTATTCATACCCTTTGTAAATTTCCACATTTTCTCATGTTACAACCAAAAACGTAAATGTATTTTATTGGGATTTTATGTGAGGGACCAACAGAAAGTGTCACATAATTGTGAAGTGGAAGGAAAATAATAAATGGTTTTCACATTTTTTTTTACAAATAAATAAAGTGGGGGGGGACATTTGTATGGCGCCCCCCGGAGTCAATACTTTGTATAACCCCCTTTCTCTACAAGTCTTTTTGGGGATGTCTCTACCAGCCAGGGGTGGTCTGACAACTCATGGGGCCCCCCGGGCAATAGAAGATTATGGGGCCCCCGGGCTGACAGATGGCCACCAGCCAGGAGGCAGTGCAGAGGCGGGGCAGCTAAAATCTCGTGATTTTCACATCAAAAGCATGTCGGTATTGGACATATCAGGGACAGATGTAAAAAAAAAAAACACAGACTTTTACATACTGTCCCTGGTTTTACTGAGCCTGGAAACCCTGATGGGGCCCCCTAATGGCATGGGGCCCTTGGGCAGTGCCCGAGTTCCCAAATGGTCAGTCCGCCCCTGCTACCAGCTTTGCACATCTAGAAAGGAACATTTCTGCCCATTCTTCTTTGTAAAATATCTCAAGCTCTGTCAGATTGGATGGAGAGTGTCTGTGATCAGCAATTTTCAGGTCTTGCCACAGATTCTCAATGGGATTTAGGTCTGGACTGTGACTGGGCCATTCTAACACATTATTATACACGATTTATACAGCGCCAACAGTTTACACAGCGCTTTACAATGTATAGGGGGGACAACACAATTGCAGTACAGTTCAATACAAAAGGAACAGGAGGGCCTGGCTCCTAGAGGTTACATTCTAAAGGGAGGGGGTGGTGGTACAAAAGGTAAAAGCTGAAGAGAATGATTTGATGGGGGTGGCTCGGGGACAGTTGTTAGGTGGGCGTGGGATAGGCTTTCTTGAATAAATGAGTTTTCAGGGATCTCCCAATTGCGCACAGGGTAGGGGCTGATTGGACATAATGGGGCAGGGAGCTCCAGAGGATGGGAGAGGCTCTGGAAAAGTCCTGGAGGCGAGCATGGCAGGAGGTAACAAGGGAGCTAGAGAGCTCAAAATCGCATGAAGTCACACCCTATTTGTGCCTATAGAACTGTTCAAACCGATGTCATTCTGACTCGCACTGATTTGAAAAAGGTTCCTGCACTATTTTTGGCGATTTCATGTGTGACTTGCATGAAATCGCACTGACCGGCGGCTTTGAAATTGCGCTGAAGTTGTGCGATTTCAAAGCTGTATTCGGTGTGATCGGGGGCTGAAGCGGGTTTTGACTTTCTATAAACTTGTATGGAAATTGGGAAGACAAAACCCATTTGACGCCAACAAAAGCCCATTGACAAGACATAACAAACTCTTCCAGTGTATGGAATCTTCGGTGAGAATACCGGTTGGGGATTGGAATGTATCTGCAGATACGGGGGAAGAGCTGTGACACTAAACTAGATGTTCATCTGAAGTCAGGAAGTCACTGGAAAGCACAGCGAGGTGACAGAAATTCAACTTCCTCCAATCACAGCGCTGAACAAGATGGCTACTTACGCTCAAAGTTCTTGACGATGTGCTGCAGACAGAAGTCGGTGAGAAGTGGGACGATTGCCAGGGACCAGCTGTAGTCCTCTGTGATGATCCGACGCATCTTCCTAAGGTCAGCCGCTGCATTTCTCTGCTGGACAGGGAGCGGCGCGGGGACCGCCGCCTTCTCATTGGCTGCAGACTCCGGCATTGTTGGGACTGGCTGGCCAATCTCAGTTCCTGGAAGATGGAGGAGCAGAGGCAGATTATTATTCTATTCTATGAATCAGGAGGATACAGCTGTGAGAGTTCATAGTATGGGTTCATCTAAGAAATAAATCCTTCTAACAGGAAGTGAGGAGAAATCTCTCCAGTGGGGATACAGACAGCAATAAAAACTTGACAAAGGCTCTACACCCACAGTACCCAACCTGCGACCTTGGGGCCACATGCAGCCCTTTGGAACTTGCTATGTGGCCTTTTGCAGAACCCAGCAGTCAGCAATGGAAGCATTAATTGCAAATAGGATTGAATGACCGTGATCTCTAGCTGTCATGTTGCACATCCCCAGTCTCTTTCTCCTAAAGTGTCTCTCCAATCTACAACCACATTTGTTGCATGTCTGCAGTCTCTGATCATCTCCTCTAGTAGGTCTGCAGTCTCTGATCATCTCCTCTAGTATGTCTGCAGTCTCTGATCATCTCCTCTAGTAGGTCTGCAGTCTCTGATCTTCTCCTCTAGTATGTCTGCAGTCTCTGATCATCTCCTCTAGTAGGTCTGCAGTCTCTGATCTTCTCCTCTCATATGTCTACAGTCTCTGATCATCTCCTCTAGTGTGTCTGCAGTCCCTGATCAGCTCTAGCATGTATGAAGTCTCTGATCATCTCCTCCAGCATGTCTGCAGTCACTGATCATCTCCTCTAGCATGTATGCAGTCTCTGATCATCTCCTCTAGCATGTCTGCAGTCTCTGATCATCTCCTCTAGCATGTCTGCAGTCTCTGATCATCTCCTCTAGCATGTCTGCAGTCTCTGATCGTCTCCTCTAGCATGTCTGCAGTCTCTGATCATCTCCTCTAGCATGTCTGCAGTCTCTGATCGTCTCCTCTAGCATGTCTGCAGTCTCTGATCGTCTCCTCTAGCATGTCTGCAGTCTCCGATTGACCTCCCTAGTATGTCTGCAGTCTCTGATCATCTCTTCTAGCATGTCTGCAGTCTCTGATTGTCTTCTCTAGTGTGCCTGCAGTCTCTGATCGTTTCCTCCAGCATGTCTGCAGTCTCTAATTGTCTCCTCTAGCATGTCTGCAGTCTCTGATCATCTCCTCTAGTGTGTCTGCAGTCCCTGATCATCTCTAGCATGTATGCAGTCTCTGATTGTCTCCTCTAGCATGTCTGCAGTTACTGATTGTCTTCTCTAGTATGTCTGCAGTCTCTAAATGTCTCCTCTAGTATATCTGCAGTCTCTAAATGTCTCCTCTAGTATGTCTGCAGTCTCTGATAGTCTCCTCTAGCATTTCTGCAGTCTCTGACAGTCTTCTTTTGTATACTTTATATTACGTGTGGCCCTTTGGATCTATCAGGGACCACAGCTGAGGCCCCCTACATCTTGTAAGTTGACAACCACTGCTCTAAACCATCTCCACCCTTTAGAACAGGGCTCGACAAATCCCGGGCGCCAGGTCGCCATGGCAGCTAGAAATGGTGTCCTGGCGACTTGGCTTGGAAGGTGGGCAAATCTGTGAGCTGGCGCCATCTGGTGGTGGCCGTTGGTATTACAAGTTAAGCATTACAAGTTAAACAGCAATTCTAATGTCATTTTTCACTGTCATCTTCTTCCCTCTAATTAGAACCCCCAAACATTATATATATTTTTTAGCCTAACACCCTAGAGAATAAAATGGCGATCGTTGCAATACTTTCTGCCTCGCCGTATTTGCGCAGCGGTCTTACAAGCGCACTTTTTTGGGAAAAAATTACACGTTTTTAATTAAAAAATAAGACAACAGTAAAGTTATCCCCATTTGTTTTAATATTATGAAAGATAATGTTACGCCGAGTAAATTCATACCCAACATGTCGCGCTTCAAAATTGCGTCCGCTCGTGGAATGCCGACAAACTTTTACCCTTTAAAATCTTCATAGGCGACGTTTAAAAAAATCTACAGGTTGCATGTTTTGAGTTACAGAGGAGGTCTAGGGCTAGAATTATTGCTCTCGCTCTACTAATCACGGCGATACCTCACATGTGTGGTTTGAACACCGTTTACATATGCGGGCGCTGCTCACGTATGTGTTCGCTTCTGCGCGCAAGCTCATTGGGATGGGGTGCGTTTTCTGGCTCCTAACTTTTTTAGCTGGCTCCTAGATTCCAAGCAAATTTGTCAAACCCTGCTTTAGAAAAACAAGATTGGAATCAATAAGACAAATAACCACCAATCACATCTTAAATGTATATGTTAATAAATTCCATCTAAAAACCTCTCCTCATTGTTATACATTTTCTGCATAGGAAACTCCCCACAATTCACAATGGCGGCACCTTTTATGGAGGAGCTCTGGGGGCAGTGATGTGGAAGGTGGGTTATTCTGTCACTGGCAGAGCCGTCTCTTACCCATCGAGGTGTGGTGGGTGCTGTGTTCTCCTACCACACAAGAAGAAGGTCATGTGACCAGCCTGGTAGCTCTAAGGGGCCCAATTAAAAGAGCAGAAAGGAGCACCCACCACTATAGCACCTTCATTAGGTGAAACGCCGAGAACCCGGCACTGTACAGTGATTTGCTCTAAGCCCGGAGTTCCGCTTTAATAATCAGAGCTCGGTGCTGTCAGGCCTCGTCCTCCGCCATCATTCACACCGCGTTTCAGATGACAGCGAAATTATATGTCCGGCTCTTCCTCTGTGCAACGTTCCCCCAGAGACCGGCTATTCATATATCTGGCAAGCGGGGTCACAACCTCAGTGACAAAACAATAAATTACATAATCAATCCCGCCATCAATTCTCATTTAGTCGATGGAAGTGATTGAGCCCCCTCCCCCCATGGCGCCTATTCTGTACAGGAAAAAGAGGAGCCGTCCATCGCTTATAGTGACCACAACCACCGCGCCTTTTCTGACACTTTTTGTTTACAAGTAAAAATGTGTATTATTTGCCACAAATTACTTATAACCCACACACACACACTGCAAACTGTTGGCGCTATATAAATCCTGTATAATAATATAGAGAAGATAGATAGATAGATAGATAGATAGATAGATAGATAGATAGATAGATAGATAGATAGATAGATAGATAGATAGATATATTTTTAGCAGAGACCCTAGGGAATGAAATGGGAATCGTTGCAATTTTTTATGTCACATTGTATTTGCATTTTTTTTTGCAATTTTTTTAAACGCAATTTGTTTGAAAAAAATACACTTTAACGAATTAACCGGCTCACAACTATTTACGTCAGCAGAATGCCACGGCTGGGCAAAGTGACGTATATTTGCGTCACTTTGAATTTCCCGCCGTGCAGGCGTGCGCGCGCCGCTGCCGCAAGCTCCGTGACCGTGCCCACGGGACCCGCGGACTCGATGTCCGCCAGTGTCAAGCGATCGGGTCACAGCTGCAGAACGGGGAAAGGCCGGTTTAAACAAACATTTCCACCGTTCTGCCTAGTGCCACTGCCACTGATCGTCTGTTCCCTCTCATCGGGAGCATCGATCAGTGACGTGTCACTCACAGCCACGAACCCTAACTGTTAGAATCACTCCCTAGGACACACATAACCCCTTCCTAGCTCCCTAGTGGTTAACCCCTTCGCTGGCAGTCACATTTATACAGCAAGGCCCCGTACAGACGAGCGGACAGTCCGATGAAAACGGTCCGCCGGACCGTTTTCATCGGACATGTCCGCTCGGAGATTTCTGTCTGATGGTTGTACACACCATCAAACCGAAATCCGCGCGGACAGACAGCGCGGTGACGTGGCCGCGCCGTCGCCGCGACGTGCGCGACCCTGGAAGGTCAATGCTTCCACGCATGCGTCTAATCACTTCGACGCATGCGAGGGATGGCGGCCCAGCGGACATGTCCGGTGAGTCGTACAGACGACCGAACATGTCTGACGGACAGGCTTCCAGCGAACATGTTTCTTAGCATGCTAAGAAACATTTTTCCGCTGGAAACCTGTCCGATCCGCCGGACATTTGTCCGGTCGGCCGTACACACGACCGAACATGTCTTCCCAAAATAGCGTCAGAAGTGTCCGCCATAATGTCACAGTCACAATAAAAACCGCTGATCGCCGCCATTACTAGTAAAAAAAATAAAAACTATTAATAAAAATGCCATAAAACTATACCCTATTTTGTAGAAGCTATAACTTTTGCGCAAACCGCAGAGGTGATCAAATACCACCAAAAGAAAGCTCAATTTGTAGGAAAAAAAGGACGCCAATTTTGTTTGGGAACCACGTCGTACGACCGCGCAATTGTCAGTTAAAGCAAGGCAGTGCCGAATCTCAAAAAGAAGCCCGGTCATTTGGCAGCCAAATGGTCCGGGGCTGAAGTGGTTAAAAAAAACAAAAAAAAAAAAACAATATATATACCCCAATTTTTGTAAAATATGAAAGATGATGTTACGTAGAGGAAATAGATACCTAACATGTCACTCTTTAAAATTGCGCACGCACGCTCGTGTAATGGCGAAAAACGACGGTATTTAAAAATCTCCATAGGCGACACTTTAAACATTATTACAGGTTACCTGTATAGAGTTACAGAGGAGGTCTAGTGCTAGAATTATTGCTCTCGCTCTAAAGTTCACAGTGATACCTCACATGTGTGGTGCGAACACTGTATACATATGCGTGCACAACTTACGTGCGCGTTCGCTTTTGTGCACGAGCATGCTTTCCATATTTTTTTCTTATTATACAACATTAGCCCTCGCTCACACTGGTGCGATTTTACATGTCAAATTGGCGGCAATGGCAACGTCCTGATCAGTGCGACGCCTCATCTGCTGCACCGATTTCAAAAAGTAGTTTCTGTTCTACTTTTTGCGATTTCTGGCCGGTTCACACTGCTGTGATGTCAGAGATCGGATGTGATCGGCACTGCAGTGAAAATCCCATGCGATCTCTGTGCGATCGTAAAGATTGTATGGCTGAATTTGCATCAAACTCGCACAGGACCCTTTTTTTTTTTTGTCCGCAGCAGAATCGGATCGCATAGGTGATCACACCCATGCGATCCGATTCCTGTCCGAGTTTGAAGATCGCACTGCGATATGCGAACTGATTTGGGGGGTGATTAACTTATAACTGACACTCCCAGCAGTTTGCATAGGGCAGTGTGAACTGCCGCCGGGAAACATGCAATGCAGGAACCTGCAGTGGATTTGCAGGGTTCCCGCATCGCAGCAGTGTGAACCAGTGTGCGTTTTGACATGCGATTTGACATGTCGAATCGCATGTCAAATCCGTGGCATTTGCCGGCAACGGCACCGGCCTAATCAGTGCGATGTTGGAACTGCACCGATTTCAAAACGTAGTTTCTGTACTACGATTTCGGGCTGCAATTTACATTGACATCTGTGCAGAAACCCGCACAGATGCCTCTGTAATCGCGGCGGAAATCGGGACTGACAAGCGTGAGTGAAATCGTGCACACGACTTCATTCCCGCAGCCCAGTGTGGCAGTGAGACATTTCCCGCTCCGCGGCTGCACAGATCAGGAAATGTCTCACTACCTGTGATTAGCACTGCGGAGTGTCAGCTTCCTGGCGGGCGCGTGGACTTGCGCGTGGACTTGCGAGAGGTTAATCAGGTGCGCAAGAAACGCAAAAACGGTTCTGGCAACGGAAAGGTTAAAGGGCGAAGCTGGCCCCAATATGGATATGAGAGATCGCGCTGGGGTTGGGGAGGGAAACGCCAGGACTCCGGGATATCTGAATGACCCGGCAGATTTCAGGTGACACAGGACTTTTGGGGACACACAAAACAGGCCTAGGTGTCCCCAAAACATCCTCAGGAGTCTCAGCCTCTCTAGACGCCGATATCCCTGTCCTCCCATTGGTCGCTGAGGAGGGTGACAGATGTGTAAACAGCGAGGACATTTCCAGGGACATCTCCCAGTCCAGGGGTGACCCTCCGATGTGCACCTCGTGTCTGTGACCCCGGGGTCCGAAGGGGGGCGGAGTCCTCTGACACCCGTACAAACGCTGCACCTGCAAAAAATGGACTGAACACAACAAATCATAACAAATCTACACTAAAGTGTCCAAAGTAACAGAAAACCCCAAACACAGCTATCAATGTATACATTACCCCTCCCCCATCATCACCACTATACTGTTTATGTGTGCAGCTTCTCAGAAAACCTTCACATGTCCCAATACAGAGGAGTCCTCGGGCTCCTGAGACCCCCCCCCCCCCCCACTGAGAACAGCAACACGGGAATACCTCTACAGCCGGTGCCGGGACTGTCACACGGTGCAGTAAACAAACATGGCGGCCTCCTCTCCGCTCGCTGTGTACCGTCACCACGGCAACGGCGACGCCGTCCGTAACCAAGTCGAGGGGAGGGGAGTTTATTGTGCTCAACTCCGCCCACTGCTGTCTTTACTGACTGGAATGCCAGAAGGGGCGGAGCCTTTCACTGACTGAACTGTGAAATCATCTGTACACTGATATATACCGTGTGTACTACACAGATATCACCTATATATAGAGTATAATACACAGATATATCACCTATATATAGAGTATAATACACAGATATCACCTATAGAAACCTATATACATTGTATATTACACGGATACCACCTATACTGTCCTCTATTGACTATATAATATACAGATGTGACCTATACGGTCCCCTATAGAGCGTACAATACACATATATCACCTATACTGTCCCCTATAGTGCGTATAATACACACAAATCAGTTACACTGTCCCCTATAGCACGTATAATACACAGATATCACCTATAATGTTCCCTATAGAGCATATAATACAAAGATATCACCTATACTGTCCTCTATAGAGCGCATGATACACAGATATCACCTATACTATCCTCTATAGAGCATATAATACAAAGATATCACCTATACTATCCCCTATAGAGCGTATAATACACAGATATCACCTATACTGTCCTCTATAGAGCATATAATACACAGATATCACCTATACTGTCCTCTATAGAGCGTATGATACACAGATATCACCGGTAATGTCCCCTATAGAGTGTATAATACACAGATATCACCTATACTGTCCTCTATAGAGCGTATAATACACATATATCACCCATACTGTCTCCTATAGAGCGTATAATACTCAGATATCACCTATACTGTTCCCTATAGAGTGTATAATACATGGAAATCACCTATACGGTCCCCTATAGAGCATATAATACACACATATCACCTATACTGTCCTCTATAGAGCATATAATACATGGATATCACCTATACTGTCCCCTATAGAGCGTATAATACACAGATATCACCTATACTGTCCTCTATAGAGCGTATGATACACAGATATCACCGGTAATGTCCCCTATAGAGCGTATAATACACAGATATCACCTATACTGTCCTCTATAGAGCATATAATACACATATATGACCTATACTGTCCCCTATAGAGGGTATAATACACATATATCGCCTATACTGCCCCCCATAGAGCGTATAAAATACACAGATATCACCTATACTGTCCCATATAGAGTATAATAGGCAGATATCACCTATACTGTCCTCTATAGAGGGTATAATACACAGATATAATGTTTAGTGGCCCCCTATATTAACTGCTAGAACTGTATATAGTACAGTGACCCCTATATGTTATCATTGTATAGTGTATAATGTATGGGGACCCCCTATATATCCCTATGCATGGTGTATAATGTATATTGACCCCCATATCATCTGCTGTATGTATAATGTGTAGTGACCCCCTATATTATCCCTGTACTGTGTATAATGTTTTGTATCATCTATGTATTGTGTATACTGTATATGTATACATTATATTACACACCTTCCAGCGCTCTGACAGATCTTTCTGGTGATATATTGAGGCCAAACACTCAGCTGGTTGCGGTTCCAGTCATGGAGATCATGAAGTATTAATGAGAAAACACTTCACTGCCTCTACATACCCAGCATGGTCAGCAAAATACAGATCACCTTCCCCCACCGGGCCCAGCGCCTCCACTGCTCCTATATACTGGGAGCCCCAGAAATATATGGGGGTGTCTACAGCAATCATGAGAGGGGGGCAATCGTGAAGGGAAGGGGAATATCAGCCATACTGTGTCCTTTTATACCCTATATTATCTTTTCATGGGTTCTATTATACTCTATACTACTAGCTATATAATGTTTCCTACTGTACCCTTTAATAATTGTTTGCTGTGCCCTATTATACCCTTTATTACTCATATACAACATATAAATGACTATTATTCCTTGACAATTGTATCATATTCACTATATACAGTGCATTGAAAAAGTATTCATACCCCCTTGAAATTTCCCACATTTTCACATGTTACAACCAAAAACAAAAATGTATTTTATTGGGATTTTATGTGATGGACCAACACAAAGTGTCACATAATTGTCAAGTGGAAGGAAAATTATAAATGGTTTTCAATTTTTTTTTACAAATAAATATGTGAAAAATGTGGGGGGCATTTGTATGGCGCCCCCCAGGAGTCAATACTTTGTAGAACCCCCTTTCTCTACAAGTCTTTTTGGGGGTGTCTCTACCAGCTTTGCCCATCTAGAGAGGGAAATTTCTGCCCATTCTCCTTTGTAAAATATCTCAAGCTCTGTCAGATTGGATGGAGAGCGTCTGTGATCAGCAATTTTCAAGTCTTGCCACAGATTCTCAATGTGATTTGGGTCTGGACTGTGACTGGGCCATTCTATCACATGAATAGGCTTTGATCTAAACCATTCCATTGTAGCTCTGGCTGTACTTTAGGGTCGTGGTCCTGCTGGAAGGTAAACCTCCCCCCAGTCTCAAGTCTTTTGCAGACTCTAACAGGTTTTCTTCTAAGATTGTCCTGTAATTGTCTCCATCCATCTTCCCATCAACTCTGACCAGCTTCCCTGTCCCTGATAAAGAAAAGCATCCCCACCACATGATGCTGCCACCACCACCATGTTTCACAGTGGGGATGGTGTGTTCAGGGTGATGTGCAGTGTAAGTTTTCCCCCACACATAGCGTTTTGCTTTTAGGCCAAAATGTAAAATTGTGGTGTCAAGTGAGCAGAGCACCTTCTTCCACATGTTTGCTGTGTCCCCTCCCCCACATGGCTTCTCACAAACGGCAAACAGGACTTCTTATGTCTTTCTTTCTCCAATGTCTTTCTTCTTGTCACTCTTCCATAAAGGGCAGATTTGTGGAGAGACCACTAATAGTTGTCCTGTGGACAGATTCTCCCACCTGAGCTATGGATCTCTGCAGCTCCTCCAGAGTTACCATGGGCCTCTTGGCTGCTTCTCCGATGAATGCTCTCCTTGCCCGGCCAGGTCAGTTTAGGTGGACGGCCATGTCTTGGTAGGTTTGCAGTTGTGCCATACTCTTTCCATTTTCAGATGATGGATTGAACAGAAGCTCTGTGAGATGTTCAAAGCTTGGGAGATTTTTTTTATAACCTAACCCTGCTTTATACTTCTCCACAACTTTATCCATGACCTGTCTGGTGTGTTCCTTGGCCTTCGTGATGCTGTTTGTTCACTAAGGTTCACAAACAAACCTCTGAGGGCTTCACAGAACAGCTGTATTTATACTGAGATTAAATTACACACAGGTGGACTTTATTTACTAATTGGGTGAATTCTGAAGGCAAATTGGTTCCACTAGATTTTAGTTAGGGGTATCAGAGTAAAGGGGGCTGAATATAAATGCCCCTACACACACTTTTCACATATTTATTTGTATAAAATTGTGAAAACTATTTATCATTTTCCTTCCACTTCACAATTATGTGCCACTTTGTGTTGGTCTATCACATACAATCCCAATAAAATACATTTATATTTTTGGTTGTAACATGACAAAATGTGGAACATTTTAAGGGGTATGAATACTTTTTCAAGGCACTGTATGTTTAATATTCAGATTACCATATGATATCAGTACAGTACGGTGATATTCTTGTCAGGACTATGATCTCTGTACAGTACGGTGATATTCTTGTCAGGACTATGATCTCTGTACAGTACGGTGATATTATCAGGTCTATGATCTCTGTACAGTACGGTGATATTATCAGGTCTATGATCTCTGTACAGTACGGTGATATTATCAGGACTATGATCTCAGTACAGTACGGTGATATTATCAGGACTATGATCTCAGTACAGTACGGTGATATTATCAGGACTATGATCTCTGTACAGTACGGTGATATTATCAGGACTATGATCTCTGTACAGTACGGTGATATTATCAGGACTATGATATCAGTACAGTACGGTGATATTATCAGGACTATGATATCAGTACAGTACGGTGATATTATCAGGAATATGATCTCTGTACAGTACGTGATATTTTTGTCAGGACTATGATCTCTGTACAGTCTCCTCTCTGTGAGAAGTTGGCTATAAATGATATCACTTTCCAATTCTGATCCCATGGTATGTTCTGTGCTGTACATGATGTGTGCTGTAGTCGGGGAAGATGTGAGGATGAGCGGTGAGAAGATGCAGAGAAGAACGATTAATAATTGATGAGATTTTCTCCAGAAATAGCACACATGAGAGAGCAGGAGAGGACGGCGCACACAGACACAAAGTGGGGGCGAAGCCGATTCAGGAGTGCGCACAGTCAGGGGGGGCGGAAACACAGCGCCTGTCTGCTGGGGGGGGGGGGGGGGGGTTGCTGTGCAGGAGACATGGACGGTCACAATGCTGCAGAACCATTATCGGTGGAAGAAGAACACTCGCTTCAGAGAGAGGGAGAGGGGGAAAGAGAGAGAGAGAGGGAGAGAATGGGGGGAGAGAGAGAGAAGGGGGAGAGAGAGAGTGGGAGAGAGAGTGGGAGAGAGAGAGAGGGGGGAGCGAGAGAGGGGGTAGAGAGGGAGCGAGAGAGGGGGTAGAGAGGGAGCGAGAGAGAGAGAGAGGGGGGAGAGAGAGAAGGGGGAGTGGGAGAGAGAGAAGGGGGAGAAAGAGGGAGAGAGGGGGGGGGGGGGAGGGAGAAGGGAGAGAGAGAAGGGAGAAGGAGAGAGAGGGGCGAGAGGGAGGGAGAGAGAGAAGGAGAAAGGGAGAGAAAAGAGCAGAGAGAGAGGGGGAAGAGAGGGAGGGAGAGAGAGGGGGGAGGGAGAGAGAGGGGGGGAGAGAGAGAAAGGGGGGAGAAAGAAAGAGGGGAGAGAGGGAGAGGAGAGAGAGAGGGGAGAGAGGGAGAGAAGAGACAGAGGGGGGGCGAGAGGGGAGGGACAGAGGGATGAGAGAGAGGGAGGGAGAGAGATGGAGAGGAGGGAGAGAGGGGGAGAGAGTGTCAATTCTGAAAGAAAAAAAGGCATTTAAAAACGGCTTTGCGGCTCTAATGAATTGTCGGCTCTTTCAATTACATTATGATTCATTCATAAAGAAAAAAAAAATGTATAGGGGTCCCCCCAAATTAAATTACCAGGCCCTTCAGGTCTGGAATGGATATTAAGGGGAACCCCGCCGTAAAAAAAAAAAAATGATGTAGGGTTCCCCGCAAATATCCATACCAGGCCCTTTAGGTCTGGTGTGGATTTTAAGGGGAACTCCACCCCAAATAAAAAAAAAATGGCGTGGAGTCCCCCTAGAAATCCACACCAGACCCTTATCCGAGCACGTTAACCTGGCCGGCCGCAGAAAAGAGGGGGGGACAGAGTGCGGCCCCCCCCTCTCCTGAACCGCACCAGGCCACATGCCCTCAACATGGGGAGGATGCCCCCATGTTGATGGGGACAAGGACCTCATCCCCACAACCCTTGCCCGGTGGTTGTGGGGGTCTGCGGGCGGGGGGCTTATCAGAATCTGGAAGACCCCTTTAAAAAAGGGGACCCCCAGATCCTGGCCCCCCCTATGTGAATTGGTAATGGGGTACACTGTACCTCTACCATTTCATAAAGGAAGTGTAAATAGTTAAAAAAAAAACACACAGACACTGTAGAAAAAAATCCTTTATTAATAAAAAAAAAGCTGTGACATTACTTATATAGGGGAAGCGCCGGCCACCCGTCACGTGACCCCGCCCCCTCGTACGTCACTGGGAAAGCCCTTCTTTCCCAGTGACGTACGAGGGTGCGTCAGAGGGGGCGGGGTCACGTGACGGGTGGCCGCTTCCCCTATATAAGTAATGTCACAGCTCCAGCGCGTCATTCCGCTGGGCTGTGTCCAGCGGAGAGTGGAGCTCCCCTGCTGCGCTCTGGACGGATGGATCTTCTGCGTCGCTGGAGAGATCATCCATCGCTGGGTAGGAGACAGTGGATTCACATCGCTGGATTTTTTTTTTTTTTTTTAAAGGATTTTTTTGTACGGTGTCTGTGTGTTTTTTTTAAAACTATTTACACTTCCTTCGTGAAATGGTAGAGGTACAGTGTACCCCATTACCAATTCACATGGGGGGGGGCAGGATCTGGGGGTCCCCTTTGTTAAAGGGGTCTTCCAGATTCTGATAAGCCCCCCGCCCGCAGACCCCCACAACCACCGGGCAAGGGTTGTGGGGATGAGGTCCTTGTCCCCATCAACATGGGGACATCCTCCCCATGTTGAGGGCATGTTGCCTGGTGCGGTTCAGGAGAGGGGGCCGCACTCTGTCCCCCCTCTTTTCTGCGGCCGGCCAGGTTAACGTGCTCGGATAAGGGTCTGGTGTCGATTTTTAGGGGGACTCCACGCCATTTTTTTTAAAATTTGGGGTGGAGTTCCCCTTAAAATCCACACCAGACCTGAAGGGCCTGGTATGGATATTTGTGGGGAACCCTACGTCATTTTTTTTAGATTTCTCCCATAGACTTTAACAGGGTGTTCCGCGGCTTTTCGAATTTGCCGCGAACACCCCTAATTGTTCGTTGTTCGCCGAACAGGCAATGTTCGAGTCGAACATGAGTTCGACTTGAACTCGACGCTCATCCCTACTGTCTACCAATAGGTTAAGATCATGGGGATATCTACCCAGAAGATGTCTACCAATATGTTGAGATCAAGGAGATGTTTACCAATAGGCTGAGGTCAAGGAGATGTCTACCAGGAATATGTATACCAATAGGTTAAAATCAAGGAGATGTTTACCAATAGGTTCAGTTCAAGGAGATGCCTACCAGGGATATGTCTACGAATGGGTTAAGATCAAAGGGATGTCTACCAATAGGTTGAGATCAAGGAGATGTCTGCCAGGAATATGTCTACCAATAGGTTTAGATCAAAGGTATGTCTACCACTAGGTTCAGACCAAGGAGATACCTATCAAGAATATGTCTACCACTAGGGTCAGACCAAGGAGATACCTACCAAGAATATGTCTACCAATAGGTTCACATCATGAGGATGTCTACCAGGAATAGGTCTACCAATAGGTTCAGATCAAGGGGATGTCTACCAATAGGTTGAGATTAAGGAGATACCTACCTGGAATACGTCTACCAATACGTTGAGATCAAGGGGATGTCTACAAATAGGTTGAGATCAAGGGAATGTCTACCAATAGGTTGAGATCAAGGGAATGTCTACCAATAGGTTGAGATCAAGGGAATGTCTACCAATAGGTTGAGATCAAGGGAATGTCTACCAATAGGTTGAGATCAAGGGAATACCTACCAATAGGTTGAGATCAAGGGAATACCTACCAATAGGTTGAGATCAAGGGAATACCTACCAATAGGTTGAGATTGAAGGGGATACCTACCAATAGGTTGAGATTGAAGGGGATTTCTACAAAGATGTCTACCAATAGGCTGAGATCAAGGGGATGTCTATCCATAGGTTGAGATCAAGGGAATGTCTACCAATAGGTTGAGATCAAGGGGATACCTACCAATAGGTTGAGATTGAGTGGATGTTTACCAATAGGTTGAGATCAAGGAGACATCTACCAGGAATATGTCTTTCAATAGGTTCTGATGAAGGGGATGTTTACCAGTAGGTTTAGATCAAGGACACGTCTACCAATAGGTAAAGCTCAAGGGAATGTCTACTAAGAAATGGTTGTTTTTCAGTGGTAGGGCTTGGCCCCTTAGATCCCATACAATTTTTACAATCTAATTTCCTTTAGATTTACCAAAACCATGTAGTGCCTGCCTGATTGCATACAAATTGAAACTCTTAAAGGATTGACCTCATATTATATGGTTTTGGTAAATCTACAGGAAATTGTATGATTTATTTTTTTAAATATTTTTTCCCCCCACAAATAGAGCTTTCTTTTGGTAGTATTTATTCACTGCTTTTTTTTTGCAAAAAAAAACAACAAAAAAAAGAAGACAGAAAAAATAAAAAAAATAAAAAACATTTAGTAAATGAGTAATTTTTCTTCTTCACTTGAAGGGCATTGATGAAGAGGCGCGAATATGCAGCACTGATGGGCAATGATTGGTGGCACTGAAAGGCAGCACTGACTTGCATCACTGATGGGCACTGCTGGGGCAGCACTGATAATCAGGGAACTGTACAGGACTCCCTTGTGAGGAAATACCGCTGATTGGCTCTCCTCAGACTCTGTCAGAGGCGAGGAGAGCCTATTAAGGCACTTATTTGTTTACATATGATTGGACACAGCCGATCACATGGATAAAGAGCCGTGTGATTGGCTCTTTACCGAGATCTGGGTCACACCATGCCCCACGGACACATTGCGCCCACGATCGGGAGGAGGTTAAAGTTAATGTGCGTGTAAAAGCAGATGTCCCAATACTTTTGGTAACATAGTGTATCTACCAACAGGTTGAGATTACCTTATTAACCACTTAACGACCCCTTCACACCGATACACATCGGCAGAATGGCACATCAACGTATATGTACGTTGTCCTTTAAGCCCAGCCGCGGGGTCGCGGCGCACTCCCGCAACCCGGTCCGAAGCTCCGTGACCACGGGACTCGCGGACCCGATCGCCGCTGGAGTCCCACAATCGGTCCCCGGAGCTGAAGAACGGGGAGAGCTGTATGTAAACACGGCTTCCCCGTTCTCCACTGTGGCGGCAGCATCGATCGTGTCATCCCTTTTATAGGGGGACACAATCGATGACGTCACACCTACAGCAACACCCCCCTACAGTTGTAAACACACTTCAGGCCACACATAACTCCCAAACCGCAATTGTCATTTTCACAGTAAACAATGCATTTTAAATGCATTTTTTGCTGTTAAAATGACAATGGTCCCAAAAATGTGTCAAAATTGTCCGAAGTGTCCGCCATAATGTCGCAGTCACAAAAAAAATAAAAAAATAAATAAAAAATAAATTAAAAAAAAAAAAAATCGCTGATCGCCGCCATTAGTAGTAAAAAAATAAATAAAATAAAAATGCAATAAAACTATCCCCTATTTTGTAAACGCTATAAACTTTGCGCAAACCAACCGATAAACGCTTATTGCGATTTTTTTTTACCAAAAATAGGTAGAAGAATACGTATCGGCCTAAACTGAGGAAAAAAAATAATGTTTTATATATTTTTGGGGGATATTTATTATAGAAAAAAAGTAAAAGATATTGAATTTTTTTCAAAATTGTTACTCTATTTTTGTTTATATCGCAAAAAATAAAAACCGCAGAGGTGATCAAATACCACCAAAAGAACGCTCTATTTGTGGGGAAAAAAGGACGCCAATTTTGTTTGGGAGCCACGTCGCACGACCGCGCAATTGTCAGTTAAAGCGACTCAGTGCCGAATCGCAAAAACTGGCCGGGTCCTTTACCTGCCTAAAGGTCCGGGTCTTAAGTGGTTAAGGCACTTATTTGTTTACATATGATTGGACACAGCCGATCACATGGATAAAGAGCCGTGTGATTGGCTCTTTACCGAGATCTGAGTCACACCATGCCCCACGATCGGGAGGAGGTTAAAGTTCATGTGCGTGTAAAAGCAGATGTCCCAATACTTTTGGTAATATAGTGTATCTCCCAATACTTTTGGTAATATAGTGTATCTACCAAACAGGTTGAGATGACTTTATTAAAATCTTACTGATGTTATCAAGTTTAAAAATGCAGCTTACTTCTGCTTTAAGGCACATTGAGCGAGTCTCCACTTACCCTCAGCAGCGTTCATTTGAGGATACGGGTGGGGAGGCCGGCTCTACACCGAGGCTGTACATAGAGAACACATTACAAGGAGGACAGAAGCTCCATTTATTCATAAAAGAAAACACAAAATGACTAAAACAAATCAAATCCCAACCACAAAGCGCGGAGTAGGGTACATAGAATGCTTTCTTTCAAATAAATGCTTCTCATTCAAATAAAATATTTACAGGCTGAATCAATACACACCTTCATGCAATTAAATAAATCATCACTTTAAAAAAACGAGATACGATGTAGAAAAATATATTTGTTCATGATTCTGTTGCCTTGATATCATGGTAAACACAGAGAGCGCCCTCCACAGAGCAATAAAAATATATATATATATAAAAAAAAAAAAAAAAAGAGATTATAAATCATATAAAATTTTAAAACACGACATTCAGATAACCTCAGCGAATGCACCAGGGATGACACGAGAGGAGTCATGTGACCAGAGAGGAGTCATGTGATCACAGGAAATATGAAATGCCCTGAAGTCAGACCGGACTGTGCTGAGTAATGAGACTTCGATCATCACTCTTCTGGGGGGTGGGGTCTGAGCGGGATCTCCGACTGATGCAGGAATAGAAAGCTCATTATCTGCAGAAGATGGACCCCCGCCACCATCCCCTCCCCCCCCCCCATTACTCACCTGCCGACTGCACCCCCTGAATGTGCAAACTCTGAATCCTTGTAGTTTGCAGAAGGCAGACCCTGAATGCTCGTTATTTATTGAAAGTGGACCCTTAGGAGCTGGTTTACTAAAAGTAGAGCACTCAGAATCTGGTGTTGCTGTTCTAGATAGCCAATCAGCTGGAACCTAAACATTTTTTTTACCTTACCTACGCATTAAGGTGAAAAAACACCTTGCCCCCCGTTTTACTTACCGTATTTATCGGCGTATACCGCGCACTATTTTGCCCTGAAAATCAAGGCAAAATCGTGGGTGCGCGATATACGCCGATACCCGCCTTCCCGCCATGAGTTTGAATACTGCGCCCGCATATAGCGAGCGCAGTACACTCGTGAATCTTCGGCCAGTCGCGGCGCCTCTCGTACTGACGTCCTGAGCGTACAGGACGTCAGTGCGAGAGGCGCCCGAGCCTGCCCGAAGATTCACGAGTGTACTGCGCTCGCTATATGCGGGCGCAGTATTCAAAGTCGTGGCAGGAAACGAGCGGGAGGACGCCGGACCCGCCGAAGATGGACGCCGGACCCGCCGAAGATGGACACCGGACCCGCCGAAGACGGACGCCGGACCCGCCGAAGAGGACACCCGACGAGGCCGCAGAAGGACGCCGGACCCGACGAGGCCGCAGATGGACGCCGCGCAAGACATCAAAACTGTAAGTACAAAACAACAACAAATCTTTTTTTCCCACAGGATTGGGGGCGCGCGGTATACGCCAGAGCGCGTTATACCGCAATAAATACGGTACCTGAGCCACGAAACTCCGTGGGCGCGATCCCGCGATGCTTTCCCCCAGCTTGAGTTCACAATTTCATACCCTCATTCAATGCGTACCTGGGCCTAAACCTGGAAGCCGATTGGCTACCATGCACAGCTGCACCAGATTTCGCACTCTCCAGTTTTAGTAAATCAACCCCTTAGCCTACCTGTACATTGGTCCGATTTGACATTCCAAAAACGCAGCCTATTGCCAGCAACAGCACCATTCAGATCGGTGCAATGCCGCACAGATACTTCTAGCGACTTCAATAGACATCTTTGCATGAAGTCGCACAGATGTCTCTCAAATCGCCCCCCCAAAGTCGGACTGAAATGCTTGTTTGAAATTGTGCGAGGTTTTTTTTTACCTGCATAAGGTGGACCCTGATTTCACATTGTCTGCAGAACGAAAAAAAAACAGAATCCCCATTGTTTGCAGATGGCAGGTTCAGAATGGCCGTTATTTGCCGAAGACTGACCCCAAATGCCCGTTATTATCCCTAGAAGGTGCACTTTCCATTCTCATCATCTTCAGAAGGGGGACCCCAAATATTCATTCTCTGCAGAAGGCAGGTCCCAAATGCCCAATACTTGTCAAAGGTGGGACCTGAATGCTTGTCATCTGCAGATGATGAAACCTGAACCCTCACCTTCACTAGAAGGTGAGACCCTGAACCCCCATCTTCACCAGAAGGTGAGACCCTGAACCCCCATCTTCACCAGAAGGTGAGACCCTGAACCCCCATCTTCACCCGACGGTGGGACCCTGAACCCTCCCCTTCACCAGAAGGTGAGACCCTGAACCCCCATCTTCACCAGAAGGTGGGACCCTGAACCCCCATCTTCACCAGAAGGTGGGACCCTGAACCCTCATCTTCACCAGAAGGTGGGACCCTGAACCCTCATCTTCACCAGAAGGTGGGACCCTGAACCCTCATCTTCACCAGAAGGTGGGACCCTGAACCCTCATCTTCACCAGAAGGTGGGACCCTGAACCCTCCCCTTCACCAGAAGGTGGGACCCTGAACCCTCATCTTCACCAGAAGGTGGGACCCTGAACCCTCATCTTCACCAGAAGGTGGGACCCTGAACCCTCCCCTTCACCAGAAGGTGAGACCCTGAACCCTCATCTTCACCAGAAGGTGGGACCCTGAACCCTCATCTTCACCAGAAGGTGGGACCCTGAACCCTCACCAGAAGGTGGGAACCTGAACCCTCATCTTCACCAGAAGGTGGGACCCTGAACCCTCACCAGAAGGTGGGAACCTGAACCCTCACCAGAAGGTGGGAACCTGAACCCTCACCAGAAGGTGGGAACCTGAACCCTCACCAGAAGGTGGGAACCTGAACCCTCACCAGAAGGTGGGAACCTGAACCCTCACCAGAAGGTGGGAACCTGAACCCTCACCAGAAGGTGGGACCCTGAACCCTCATCTTCACCAGAAGGTGGGACCCTGAACCCTCACCAGAAGGTGGGACCCTGAACCCTCATCTTCACCACAAGGTGGGACCCTGAACCCCCATCTTCACCAGAAGGTGGGACCCTGAACCCTCATCTTCACCAGAAGGTGGGACCTTAAACCCTCATCTTCACCAGAAGGTGGGACCTTAAACGCTTGTAATCTGCAGAAGGTGGACCCCAAAAAAAAATAGTATCTACATAACATATACAGAATCTGAAGGCACATACTTGGCACATTTAGTAATGTAAACACAGCCTGAGAGCGGTTAATGTGCATCCCAACTCACTCTGAATCCATTAATCCTACTTTAAGGCTCCATTCACACTTGTGCGACTTCAAGTTCGTGGGATTTCCATTGCAAATTTGGATGGGTGCAACTTAGATGCAACTTTGGCTGTTGCACAACTGTTTTATTGATGACATTAAGATGCTACTTTCATGAGTATACATTGCAGTAGGGTTGCACCAATACCATTTTTTTTACAGATACTTTGGGTCCAGTACTTGCCAATACCAACTACGACACCATTGCGGTGCGTTTTGAGGCCATACTAAATGAATGGGCTCAAATCCCACTGCAAAGTGTCGCATGTGACTTGAACAAAAATGCGGTGCTATTCCTGTCTGAAACGCATGCGGGTATTCCCACCACTGTTGGGTGAACTCGGGTTTATCATAGTGATTTCAGCCTGTGTTCACACAGGAGCGCAGCAGAAAACTGCATGCGATTGGGACAGAAATTGCGCTGCATTCCGGTTTAAACCGCAAGCGATTGTTTACAGGGCGATTTGAGCCCATTCATTTTGTAAGAACTCAAACCGCACAGCAAAGCTATCAGTGCTCACCATCTGTGAGTACTTGACCATAAGCATCAGTACTCAGTGGTTAAAAAAAAAAAAAAAAACAGTATCGGTACAACCCTACTGCAATGTAAACTCTCCAAAGTCGCATCTTAATGTTATCAATGCGACATTCAAAGCCAACGTCAACATTGAGGCAGGGTTCAAACTATTGAGAATTGGATTTGAGAATCTCCGCATCCAATTCGCAATGGCAGGAGATTGTGACTGGCTCTTTTTGGAGATGGTTCAGAGATCTCTGATGTGAATTTGCTCAGGCGCACTCTCCATCTTTTTGTCCGTTTCAGCCCAAAATTGGGTCTGAAATCGGACCTGAAATGGTGAACGAGGCCGCACCGGCCCCCTGCTGTGGGCCACATTGGCATCCACTGTGAACCCAGCCTAAGATGCAACTTTTATGTGACTTTTGAGTGTTTATGTTGCAGTAGGGTTGCACCGATTTGTTTGTACTAATACTTTCAGTCAAAGGCTCACCGATACTGGGACCTTTGCGGTGCGATTTGAGCTCATACAAAATGAATGCGCTCAAAATCGCACTGCAAAAGGATAGCGTGCAATTTGAACAGGAATGCAGTGCGATTCCTGTCTGAATTGCATGTGGTTTCACACACCGCTCCTGTGTGAGCCCTGGTTGATCTTACTAGGATAAGCCTGAGTTCACACAGGAATGGTGCGGACAACCGCATGCAATCCAGACCGGAATCACACCACATTCCTGATTCAAATTGTATGCGATCTTGTTGCAGTGCGATTTGAGCCCATTCATTTTATACGGGCTCAAATCACACCGCAAAGGTCTCAGTTTAGATAACAGCATTTGCACGAGTATGAGTATTTGTGCAAATGCTTAGTATCAGCACTGATACCAGTGTCGGTGCAACCCTACATTACAGTCTAGACACTCCAGTCGCATGAAAGTACTGCAGGAACCTTTTTTAAAGTCGCTGTCACTAAGCTGCATAGATTTGAAAGACTTACATTGAAAAAAAAAAAAAAAAAAAGGGCTGTGACACGTCATGCGACTTTATGGGATTGATTTACAAAAACTGGAGACTGCAAAAATCTGGTGCAGCTCTGCATGTGAGCCAATCGGCTTTTAACTTCAGCTTGTTCAATGAAGCTTTGACAAATAAAACTGGAAGCCGATTGGTTTCTATGCAGAGCTGCACCAGATTTTGCACTCTGTCCAAAGTCGCTTGACAAGTCGCAGAAGTGTGAATGGAGCCTTACAGACAGAAATGGGTCAGACGGAGCCCCGTTTGCCGCAATAAGCGTCCATCAGCAGCAGAGCAGTTCCTCATGTGTCTACCCCATGATTCTGGGGCAAGAGGGATCCCCTGGATTGATTTGAGGGGTTCTTAGCAGCTGATTAAAGATGGAGTCAAAGTGAACCTGTCTCTGCACTCCTATATTGAAGTCAGTTCCTGTAGATTCTATGAACTGTACATATCATGTGGCTGTATCCAAGGCCTCCATGGAAAGGTCCCCCCACCACCCCCCCAGGAATTATTGCACAGTTACTGGTTAGAACGCGGTCAGAGTCACATGGTGAGAAGAAGCAGCAATTTATTGGAGGTATGAAGACGTCTCACGAGTGATCGGTGAATGGCCCCATACGGTAAAGTCGTCTCTGAGGTCCTGAAATGCGACGGTGGAGCCTCCTGAGGTTCATGTATGGAGGACGGTCAGTCTTTGGTACGAGAGGCCACAGGGAAGGGTCTCAGTTATGGAATCCTTTCAGTGTGATGGGCGCCTGGAACCAGATATACTCCTCATTGCTATTGGCGTTGGGGGTCTCCGATGCGCTGCAGGACATTCCGACTGTCAGTGTGTGGCCCCGGATGGGCACTTTGAAGTTTAGTTTGGGCCGGAACCACTCTGTGCCGCAGTCCCTGTGTCCCTGCACCATGATGACCACGCTCATGGGGGAGGTGGAGCGGAGATCGCTGAACGGGTCAGCCACGAAGATGGCGTGGAAAATCTGCCGGAGGCAAGGCCGCGTGCTCAGGCTCTCCTCTCCGTTGCCCACCTGTATACCCTCCATGTCTATCACATACATCTCCTTGGGGGTCACTACAGATCCTCCCAGCAGCAGGAGGACCCGAGGAACCGACGTCAGAGTGAAGAAGGTCTCCAGCTGGGCCAGCAGCTCGTCCAAGTCTGATAGAGAACGCTGGCACTGGCGGGAATTCGACACTTCTCCCTTCGTTGGTCTCCTGATGACTTCTCCTTCCTGGAACCGAGAGAGACAGAAGCATGATCAGTATGAGGACCGGAACGAGGACTGTGTATTACTGTCACTGTTATTAGCACTAATCACTGCATTAGTGTCACTGGAGATGTCAGTGGACGCCGCTGCTTCGGCCTAGTCTGAAAACTAGGGTTGTCCCGATACCACTTTAAGACTGAGTATAAGTACAGATACTGTTTTTCAAGTACTCGCCGATACCGATTACCGATACTCTAATCTCATGTGAAAATGGCACGTGTGTCAGTATTTTTTTTATACAGTGTTGTTTGTTTGTTTTTTTCGGGGGGGGGGGGGGGGGGGGGCGGGGGTTGGAGAGAGAATGTGGGGACAGTGTCAGTGTGTTTTTCTTTATCAGCCCTGTTGGTGGGCTATGGTGAGAAGTTTGGGGTCTTAACCGACCCCTGACATCTCCCCTTTGAGACAGGAAAAGGGACTGAGGACACAGATTCCCCAGTCCCTTTCTCAGCAGCCTTAGTAGCACGGAACAAGAATGGAGAGAAGACAGAGGGGGACACGAAGGAGAGAGAGATGCACAGAGGGGGACACGGAGGAGAGAGAGATGCACACGGAAGAGAGAGAGAGAGGGGGGGGACAGATGCACAGAGGGGGACACGGGGAGAGGGAGAGAGACGGAGAGAGAGAGACGGAGAGAGAGAGAGAGACGGAGAGAGAGAGAGAGAGAGAGAGAGAGAGAGAGAGAGAGAGAGAGAGAGAGAGAGAGAGAGAGAGAGAGAGAGAGAGAGAGAGAGAGAGGGAGAGGGAGAGGGAGAGGGAGAGGGAGAGGGAGAGGGAGAGGGAGAGGGAGAGGGAGAGGGAGAGGGAGAGGGAGAGAGAGAGAGAGAGAGAGAGGGGAGAGAGAGAGAGAGAGAGAGGGAGAGAGAGAGAGAGAGAGAGGGGGAGAGAGAGAGAGAGAGAGGGGGA